>NC_031977.2:14874257-14949257 GCF_001858045.2 Oreochromis niloticus
TAATGCACGTTTGCTGGTGTGCATGTATTTTTGCATCAAATTTATCATAAAATGAAACGCATACAATTCCAGTGAATATTATCTGTGTAGGGAAAGTCAGATTTAGCAGCTTTGCAGATCAAAGACATGCCAGTTAGAAATGTGCTTTTTTTTAGGGGGGCTTGAGAAGTTTAAAGCTCAGGCCGAGTGAAGCATCTTTTTGTCTCAGTGTGGTTTGACACAGAAAGGAAACAATTAAATCTGACCTTTTTATAGCACACACCTCCTGAATTGCAGAAGTTTGGGAAATGCTTTTAGGTCAAGTTTAAAAGATCTGTTTTATGAAGTGTAAAAAAGTATAAAGTTTGTGTGCTGTGTGTTTTATTTTGTGCGTTTGTGTTGTTATGTGTGAGTTCCCCTGGTGGTTGGTTGGCGTCTTGCTAAATGTCTTAGACTGCTGAGCAATGTCACCTAAAATCAATATCATGAATAGCTTTCATACTTTACCTATTTTAATAAGTACACATATTTTAATTCACTTGTCAAGAAAATGAATTTTAAAAAATCTACAAATGTTTACATATTTTAACTGCACATTAAATATGAAAATCACGAATCTGGACCCAAGTAAATTTGTTTAACTTTCAATAGTAAGAGCACTTTAAAACACCCCTGCTCCCATCTCTACCTTACCCCATGTCAGTGGTACCAAACTTTGGGACCAGTGGTTTTGTTCTGGCAGTGGTACTGCCACCATTTACTGGAAAGGTGGGACCAAAGCAGCATTTAAATAATTTTCTTATCCCTTGTTGCTTTAGGAAATCTGAAATCAAATGGCGTAAAAATTGCTCCCACTTCTGCTTTTGCATTTTTAAACAAAGATGCTTATAAAATGTTCACAATTTTAGCCTATGGATTGATGTTAGCAAATATTACGTAACGGCCTGCCGGTTATCCACCGGCTACGGATGTGGTTTTGTGAAATGAGCCTTTTCTCCACCATGCTCTTGGAATATTTTGTGACATGGTTGTTCAAAACAACAAACGAATTAGTCGTATTTTCCTTGGAAATGTTGCAGTATTTGCACATAGCAATCATTTCTGTATCATGTTTACTGAAACTCACACAACTAACACAGCTTTTTTCTGCTTTCCCACGTTGGCAGACATGACTGCTTCTGCTTCTCAAGCATTAGGCTGATTTAACTTGTTCTTGTTTTCCCTAATAGTTGAGTTAGATCGCTTATATCTGCCAGCTGCTGAGACGTCGAGCACATGCTAGCTGACAGCAGGTATTTATCAGTAAGAGAAACTTTGCTTCCTTGTTGTTATTCTTATCGGGTCAATTAGAAAGTCGTAATCAATTTATTAGCCATATATCTGTGTGCGTGTGCGTGTGTGTGTGTGTGTGCGTGTGCGTGCACAGCATGTCATTTCATATCCTCTAAGCAGAGCCCAGGTAGCAATGTGTGAGGGTGCTGTTCTTACTGGAAGGAGATCACTGGCAAATGTGCCCAGAGCCATCTGTACCAGACCTCAGACTGCAACATCTGTGATTCTCGCACGCACGCGCACACACGCACACACACACTGCCCCACACTATCCCTAGAGGAGTATACACTTCTGTGTTGTCACACTGCTGTTATGTAGCTGTCATAAACTGAGCATATGGTGCTAACCCTTCCCCCCAAACCTTAAGGCCCAGCGTCAGATGTGACAAGCTATGTAGAATTAGTCTCAATTCTTCTTCGTAATAAAGGGTAGTTATTCACATTATGTTGAGGTCACTCTCATAGCAACTGTCAAATTAGGGCGCATTTTGATTTGATTGCCCGTAGTACGTGCAGGGAGAGGCAATGATGAGTGATTTTCAGCCTGCACTTCAATAAAGGCTGATTCGTAATGGCTATGTTGAGTTTATTCGATGGCTGAGGTCATCTAAAACTTGCTCTCCCACACATACACACAGTGTGATGATTGTATATTAGAGCATGCAGCTGATAACAGATGTGTACAGTCATTTCTATCTTATTTAAAACGCAGTCACTTACACATCATACAGTAAATACGGCTCGAGTAACTCAGTTGTGTATCATTGACTGATGTGAGACATGAATTAGGTAATGCGCATGTGTTCTTTGCTTTTAGTACAAAGTTTGTATTTCAGTGCTTGTTTTATGAGCCAGTCATGATAAGAATGGGACCTAAACTATACACAAGCCTCCTCTAATGCATTCAGTTTCCCTTTGACTGTTTATTTTTTGAGCCTTTAGAATTGGAGCCCCGTTGAAAAGTTACGCTAGAATAACGGTGTTATACACGATTTTCATAACACTGGGAAACACTTTTTCTTATTGTCAGGTTGTTGGCATGAGACACCTGGATTGCCCCCTGAAGTATCAAAAGCCTTCTTTCTGTTCCACTTGTAAATATTATATATATTTCAGTCAGCATTAATAGTATTTGTTTGTGCGCCTGTGAGGTGGCTGAGGGCACGCAGTAGATTGTCAAACACAAATCACTTTGCTGTTGTGGTGATTACATATTTGAGGGTTAACTTCTGTGTTGATTTAAAGAGAAGCTAACTCTTGTCTATAAACAATACCCAGTTAGATGTTTCCACTATTATAAGATATTTATTAATATTGAATCTAGCTTAGCGATAGCTGTAGGAGTTGTTGCCACTGGTCTACTTTAAAGCTTTAATTTCACCGTACTAGAGCTTACTTTCCCTGTTTTACTTTTAGTTTCCTGGCTGATTTAAGTGGTTGTGAGAATTTAATAACTCTTCCTTATCCCTCTATTGCATACTCACCAGCAATGTTTCATTATCAGTCCTTTAGAATCAGGGGGAAAAAAGTCTCTACTGAGGATGTTTAAATCTTTTTTTTTTCCCCTACCGATCTCTTTCCCAGTCATTTTATATTGAGTATCTATTAAGTCCCAATATGATATACTTCCCTATATAAAAAAGGCGTCACACTGAAAAGTTAAACTCATAGACGATATAAAAGATGGATGTGATGTCACCAACTGGTTTCTGAATTCCTGTTCTGAAGCCTGCAGATTAGCGTTTCCGCTGTCGCCATCTTGGTTCCTAAAAAAAACGGATGTGACAAGGAGGGACGGGTGCATGCTGATTGGCTAATGACTTGTGATCAACAAGCTGTTACACAATAATCGTGCAGTTTCATACTACAGATAATCCTCCATTTGGAAACATAGTGCGATCAAGATTTACAATATATAATTTTACAAAACATATTTTATTCTGCATGAGTCAAAATGAACAACAGAGCCCATAAACTCAGCAGGAAAGCCTTCGCAGTTTTTCCATGAACTACTTTTGGACCAGAAGTCTTTGTAATCGCAGTTATTGCCATCTGTAAGATAGCAATAAGCGTAAGAAATGCACGTGTAAGATATTTCCACACTGGATCAATTTCTCTGACCCAGAAGCTACACCCATGTTTTCTAATGTCAGTAATGGTTAAAAGGAAGTTACATTGCATCAAAATTTCTAAAATTGGTCCAGTTTTGGTATGATATGTTTAGTGACTATGTGGTCATTACAGCTTCCATCGCAGCTCGGGTTGCTTCGTGTGTTTTTGATTAAAAGTGGAGCGTTCAGCAGAATGGTGGTATAATGGACATCATGGTTGGCTCATGGCAAAAAATTCTGGTTAAATATTACAGCACAAAATCTCTGCCTTAACTCGAGTAGGTGATAATTGAAAGAACTGAGAGATAATGTGAAGTACTGTCAAAAACCTTTGAGTCACCCCTCATTTCTTAATGTTTTGCTTCCAGGGATCCAGATTTTCTTATAACTATGAAAAGTAACCTTGAGCAGTATTTCTCCAGGCTTTCTGAAGGTCTTTTACAGTTTTTTTTCTGAAATATTTAGATATTGGCTTTTCTTGCTTGTCTATAATGGACAACTTAGCAAAGAACAAATTTTAGGCTCTTTGTTACAAGCAGTCTGTTGCAAAATTAAGTAATTTGTTCCCAGTCATCCTAGTTAGAAAGCATCTAACTGGGAACAGCTTAATTATATAATATCACAATGTTTCAAAATACACTGTCAATGCAGTAAAAGCATAGCTGGATAGAAGAGCACGCAGTGAAACACTATCAGTCATGGATTGGTCTCCCCAGAGTCTGGACCTCAACATTATTGAAGTAGCGTGGGATCGTCTTGACAAAGAATGGAGCAAATTTGATTGAGATTGCTAGATCTCCACAAAGTTCAGCTTCCGAGTTACTTTGCTAACTGCATGTTGATCACGGAGGGCTATGTTTCAGTTGTTTCCACACTCATCTAAAAGCAATCTGAATCAAAGTAATGTATACAGAGAATACGACCTGTTATTTCATTTTAAATTGATCGTGCTCGATTGAAGAATCAAAAAGAGCAAAAATAGAAATACATTTATTAATAGATTCATTTAATAAATATCCACCGTGCTTCTTACTGATTTTTCCCGCCATCTGCGCGTTTGATAAGAATCCAATCCTGACTCAGTGTTTACCTCTTTACACCCCCACCCCAATCCCTCCTTTTCCTCCCTCTCCCCTCGCTCCTCGCACCCCCTTCTTCAACCCCAACCCACTCTAAAAGTGAAACTGCTGATTGCTTTAAAAGACCATACAGACATGTTGGCAGCCATTATCTATGGTTAGAGAGGACTAAGTAGAGCCAGGCTTTTTATCCCTACGACTCTGCTCCCTCGTACCCTCCCCCCCTGCTGGTTTGTGTATGTCAGAGCTGCGTAATTTGGCCCAACGTATGGCCCAGCGTGCCACAGTTAATGAGGGGCTGTTTGAGAGTTAAATGCACATGAATAATCATTGGGGAGCTGGAGAAAGATTTGAATATCAACACATGCAGAGTGGGTTGGGGGACTGAGTGATCAGAGAAAGACAGCATATAGACACATGTAACAGGCCAGATATCAGTATTAAAGGCCTAGTAAGGGTGTTTTGTGCAACCACCCCGACATATACATGTTTCTTCATGCTTGTAAAATTTCTCTAATAAATATATGAATACATGCATCAATGTTTATATATGTTTGAAAAAGCTACAATTTAAAGTAATAATTAACTTTCAAGTTCAGTAAACAAAACCAAATGGCCAGTCCTGTTTATGCTTAACAAGGGAAGGTATTTATGTGCTTTTCCTCTGAGGATGAGCACATGGGTTTAAAATGGACTTTGAGGGAAAAATCTGTTCATCAGTGATCATCAGCCCTCGGATATTAGAATCTCTAGCAGTAGCAGTTAGCCATGCTGAAAAGTTGGCACAATGGATTTGGCTCTACATCGCCTGTTGTTGACAGGTTTGTGGGCTAGTTAGGTGTTTGCACGGCTTTACGGATTTATTTTCTATGCGAATTACCTATCATGGTTCTTATACTGGAAACCAGCAAGAATATACAGTATGCAGTGACTGCAGAAATTAATGGCATCTGTTTCAGTTCTTTTTATGTCAAAGCTGGTATTATATATGGTGTATAGCTATTTGTAGCAATACATGTTAAAATCAGCTTTAGGTTTAGTTGTATTCCAATTGCAACAAGCTGCATTAAATAGAACTAAAGAATCTAAAGAATCAGGGGCTGTGTGTTGAATCCAGATATTATCCCAGTGCTGATTTAACACACTAATTAGACCATAGTGCAAGGGTGTTTAAACACGCATGGAACCCTGTGCTCCAACAAAGACCCACTCTGCCCAGCACCAGCTATCAGGGAGAAGGAGTGTAATGGTAGAAGTCAAAACAGGGCCATTCATTTGCTCTTGTTGAGCTAAGTGCATTCTTGGCTCACAGTCGGGGGGCATCACACCAGACTGTGCGGCTAAAGCCAGAGAGCCCATTTGCAGAGGCAAATGTCACCATGTCACACCGCCCTGCATCTCTGCATCTTTCTCTCTCTGGCTGGTACCCTGCCGTGCCCTTCAGCTGTAACTCTTTCACTGTATGTTTACATCTGTTTCTGATTTCTCCAGTTCCAGCCCCGTGTCTCACTCTGAGCCCCTTCATCATGTCCATCTTTCTGTCTTTCAAATCAGATACTACTTACACAGAAGCTTTCTTTTTCCACATTGTATCCGCTCGAACAGAGCTCCAAACGTTTACAGCTTAGCTTGTTTTGTCTATGTCTTTCCATTTTTCTTCCCATGCCAAAGAATTTTTTATTTTTTTTTGCCAGTCATCATTCAGCCTGAGCTGAACTCTTGAAGTGGGTAGCTTGTTCATAATGTTGCACTCTCTGTCACCCTCAGTGTATTCATCCATTTTGTCTCCGTTGTTTACCCCCCGCCTCCCCCAACGGTGTCACCTATATTGGGCATTCCTGGTGTGTTCAGAAGGCAGAAACTGAAGCTTAACTGAAGACAAAGATGGAGCGTGATCTCCTTTATCATTTCCATTCCCCCATTCCTTCTCTCCTCCCTCACACACTCTTGTGCCATAGAGACTGTTTCATCTTTTTGGTGTCAGTCTGCACTGCAACCAGAGCGTGCCACATGGTTTGTACGTTGCCACTCTCTCAGAACCAAACAGTGGTGCATGTGCTCTCAGCCCAGCAAAATGTATAAGGTAGTAACCGCATGTGTGGAGCTGCCAAGATAATGAATAGGCGACGCAGCTCATGCATGCTAATGTTATGTTGTAAGCAGTTTTGTTGACAAGTGCTAATACTTCTTTCATACTATCATCAAAAGCAGCTAATACAACAGCCATTACTCCACAGCACCCCATGCAAGACATGATGGATTGTGACCTTAATATAGGTTAGCTGAGTTTTGAAAGTTAAACAACCTGCAATAAATCACAGAATTATTACAATGCGCTTTAATTGGTTAAGGACTGTTTATTTCCTAAAGAGGTAGGAAAAATTGGGTTTCTGCACTTTTTAATTTGCAAAGTGCATTTTCATTACAAATGGCAGTTTAATATTACCCTCCTTTGTCATGCAAAATACGCAACACACTGGCAATCTATTAATTGGACAAAAAATGCGGTGCCAGCGTAAATCCTCCTCCTCTCTCACTCTGTCTCTTTGTCTCTCTCCACTCTCTCTCTCTCTCCACACCTCTTCGGTGGTAAGAGGTGGTAACATCGATCAGAAATGAGAGACTAGGGAGACCAAGTTTAAACGGCCTCTCCACACTCCATGCCAGTCCTTATCTGCTGATGAAAATACAACAGCTAAACAGAGTAAAAATACACACAAAATAAAGCTGACAGACCATTGTCTGCTCTATGTCAGCAGCTTATTAAGAGATAGTAAATACGAGGGACACGCTGGTAATTATGCCTGCCCCCTGTTGGTTTTGGATTTCAGTTCTTCCTTTTAGAAGCACGTATGATTCATAAAGTCAAGGATGAAGCTGCTGCAGCTTCTTCTTTTTTTGCATTCAAAAACAAAGCATAAAACACTCATTCAGTGTAGTGTAGGGTGTTTATTATGATATTATATACAACCTATAATACTTCATTGCTAAATCATTATATACAATTAATAATTTTTTTAGCTTAATTTGTTAATGTTCTTTTTTAGTCTCTTACATGAATGTGAGCAAGATTGTGTTCAGTGATGCGAAATTTAAATGAAGAAGGCAAACGTCACCATCTAAAACATGACTGGTTATATTTCACTGTCATTCTGAATTAAAGGGTAAATGCATCTTTATATACAGTTACGAGAAATCTTCCCATGTAAACATAAGATTTCGCTTTTCTGATGGCTTTTTTTCAGAACAAACACATACACACACATAGTCTCATAATCTCATACATACACGGGTAACCCCATCTAAAAGGCAGATATATAGTACCTATTTCTACAGTGATGGCAGGTTTTCTAGGCAGAAAAATTGAAGCCAATGCTGTAAGGTCAAAAAAAATCTGATGCCTCAAATGGCGCTTAAGGCTGTGTCCAAAAGCAATGCATTCCCAGTAGACTTTCTATAGCTAATTTCCACAATCATTACTTCTGTATTGGGATTTTAATTACTTACCTCAGTTACAGGAAGGTGACAAGCAGGTTGGTAGCTGTCTGCTAAGCATTACCTTAGCTAATTTGAGTCATTTTACTAGACTGCTTGTGATGGAGGTGCACTTTGAAGCATATGTGAGACAAATAATACGGCCATGTTCTCTCCAGTTTTTATTGATAAAATTCTAATATTTTAAGTATTACTTATCAGTAATTAACAGGCATCTGTATCTTTTCAGGCAATAATACAGATCATGGATGCTAACCTAGCTTGCTAGTATTAGCTGATAACCTAACTCTCTACCCTGTCAGCCACATATGACCCTCAATGATAAAACAACAGTCACCTCAATTTGTACTGTAAAGGCCCTACAATAATAGAGAGAAAATCCTAGCAATCAGATGACCCCCTGTGAGCAAGCGCTTGGCAATAGTGGAAAGGAAAAACTCCCTTTTAACAGGAAGAAACATCTGGCAGAACCAGGCTTAGGCAAGGGCAGCCATATGGCCCTACCAGTTGGATGAGGGGAGGGAGACAGAACAAAAGACACACAAACTTGTGTGTAAATAATATCCGAGGTACAGTAAAAGTAGATATTGTAGAAAACAAATAAATATAAATAATGAAGATGACACAGTAATGATTGTTAAGTTAAAGGAATAGGTTTCTTTTTAGTCTAGTTTAATCTTCAGTACATTCTTTGTATGCATGTGTTACATGCATATCATTTTAATATCTTTGGCCTCATCAATCGCAATATAAACAATCAATGGTGGGTTTTAAATCAGATTTTTTTCTCTTTATTGGAATGAAAATCACACATGGGAAAACAAAGTGAATCTTAAAAACTGAGACTAGAGTGCAGTACGACTCCCTGATGGCAGCATTACGACATGTTGCCAGCTGGCTATGACAGGGTGCCACCCAGACATGTCACAGTGCTGTCCTGTGTCTCTAACCCCAGCCAACACACACACGCAACACTTAACACAAGACACACACACACACTCGCACTATATCCCCTCGAGGCCATCACTCACCCGTCATTCTTTGATGCCTTGTAGACCAATCAGGCACTGTCTCATGAGACGCAGTGTCACACATTTAAGGATGCATGACAAAGTGCTCCTTGATTTCCCAGTGGCCACAGTCTGCAGCCTGCTCACGGTTCTAAACACGCACGAACATGCGCGCACAACCGCAGTGTGCTCGCACACCGCAACATGCTTTCATATGTGATAGAGGATATATGTCAAAGGGCGTTATGTCAGCAGTAGGTGGCATGCTTAGAGTTTGGACTTGAAGGCAGTGTCTTGAATCCATTCAAAGCTGTTAAAGATGGAGGGAGACAAGCAGATACGTCAATACGTGAAGCCCGATGACAGGATGCTTGTCATTTAAATACTGATTTAAATCAAGTTACCTAAGAAAGTAATTTCTTACGCAAACTTCTGGGCCAGTTGGAAACTGAAGTGCTTTTCTCTTGTGCTGTACATCCTAGCTTTAATGTAGCAAACAAAGATAGTCGATCAGAGAGAAAATAATGCAGCTTTATGCCTGTATAAGGCCATATGCTCTCATCCAGCTGTTTTGGATTGGACCCCAATTCATCTGGCAGCAGGGGAACAGCCACAGGCCACCAGCACAACCATGTAACGTAGAGAAGCCTTCTTTTATGTTGGCATTTGAAATAAGGAAAAACTCTGTCGTTGACCTGTGTTCTCTCTCCTTCTCCTCTGTGTTTTTCTCTGTCTTCCTCTTACTTTATTTCTCCTGTGTATATTGCATCGAGCCAGGCTAAATGATGGGGCCTGTGAGGTATCGCTGAATGGTTTCCCTATTAGAATATAGACAGAGAAAGAAATTAGTAATAGCAGTAGTCTGTTTGAGCTGTGTGGGTCTCAAAGTTCTCTCCGCATGACCCATAAAAAACAGTGATTTTGTTCAGGGAAAAAAGCATTTTGGACCCATTACTCAAGCCATTGTGGTTGTGCACTCATATGAAACAAGACATAGAGGGTGGGGGTAAAGGCAAGGAAAGGTATAGCACCAAAGCTCAATTGCAAACATAGCTTTTATGCTGGATGAAAGCCGAACTTCAATTGGTGAGAGCTTTCAGGGCCCTGCGTATGGGTTGCATTGAAGGAAGGCATACAGTAATGTTACAAAGCCATTTGTGCCACACTTTTGCACAATTACAGCCTTTTCTCTAAAAATGTGTTGTTTATAATAGGTGACCGTGCCAACAATTGCATCGGAGTAGCTTTGAAGCTGGGAGCACCGTAGAGAGTCAAGGCACAATGTGACACACGCGACAGCGAAGAAGAGCTTAATCTTTATAAACCCAAAAGCGAATCAACATTTAACCTGCACTGTGTCGTGTTCATGGAAGTACTAAATACTGCATGTTAATGGCTTTTGTTTTTCAATCTTGAAATGTGTGTGTGCATGTGTGTTTGAGAGGGCTATCACATGGTCTGGCCATTTTAAAACGAGCGTAAAGTGCAGATAAGCAAAGCCCTCTATTAATCACAACCAATTACCGTGTTCTTACCCTAACGGGGGCCACAATAGTCTGACGTTTTGATGTCATCTGCTGTCAATTTAGCCCTCTTTTTGGGGCAGTTCTATAAAATAAGAATTGTTTGTAAGGACATAAATCACTTTATCAAACTGTATGTTTTGGGATTGGTTTGCAAAACCAGGTGTATTTTGGTATCCTTTTTAATCGAAAATACACACATCCACAATTTTCCTTTTTGAAGAGTTTGATGGATTGGCTTTTCTGCCGAATTCCATGGATGACATCCTGGAGTAGAAATCCAGGTGTGCGGATCCTTTTATATAGGTCCCCCCCTTCTTTTTCTTTCTCTGGAATCTGGTGGTGACTCTGTGGGTAATATCCCATGAAAATGGTGTGTATAAGAAAGAAGGAGAGAGGGAGAGAGATCAGGGTTGCATGATTGTTTTTAAACACAGTGGTTCAAATGGGGCTTTGCTGATATTTGGGATATTGCATGAACTGAATATTTGTCTCCTTAACTTTATGTTGGTTTTTTCAGAAGGTTTTGATAGTTATTTCTGTATGGATTGTACAGTAGCTATTGTAATCCCTTTATTTATTGTATTTAATAGACTACTCTTACTCACTTAGAAGCTAAAATAAAATATTCTGCCACTCTTAACATGATGGCTTCTGCTACCAATTGGCCAGGGAGGTGAAAAATTCAAGTGGCATCGACTGGCCTAAAGCCACAGGACCATTTGCCCACCCCGTCTTTGTAGGTCTCCAACTGGCTGTTATATACCGTAAATCTCGGACTACAGAGCGCACCTGATTAAAAGCCGCATGCTCTAATTGTAGAAAGAAAATCAATTTTGTACTTGTACAAACTTTTTAGCCGTATGCGTTTCACTTGTAATATGAGATATTTACACAGAAATATTACACGTGAGGATTTTTAACGTTTAATTTAATCCGTAAGGTAACATAAACATGGTAACATAAACGTTATGGTAACATACAAAAATACATACTGCAAATGCTTTTTTTCCTCGAACAGCGCCTGTAACACGGCTACCTTTCAGTATACGTACGTATCGGTAACACACAAATTACGTTGCTTATGGTTTTTTTACGGAACAGTGCACAAACAACATTACAACGTCTCTTAACAACCGGTAAAAATATATACCGTATATATACTACTTATCAATTTTATTGGTCTACTGTTACCAGGCAAAATGTTTTTGGCCGCATGAAAAGAAATATGCATTAGCTGCACGTCAGTATAAGCCGCTGTGTTCACAGTGTGGGGAAAAAAGTAGCGGCTTATGACCCGAAAACTACGGTATGTCTAATGATGACCTTAATGAAGGCACATACTGACAGCAATAAAATTGTTTTAAATACTAAAAGTGCTTTTGGAATTTTGACCTTTTTTAAGTTGAAATGGTTGGCAGCATCTTCCTCCAAATACAGGATTCATCACCTCCTGGCTATCCATCTTTCAGTCACCTCATCTTTCCCTCTCTGCTTTGATTTCTTTTTACCATCTCATCCTCTCTTTAATGGGTTTCCATCCACAGGTGGGGGTCAGACATATGCTCAGGTGCACTGCAGACAAAGCCGAAGGGAGAGTGAGCGGAGATGCTATGACTACATCTATTTATCTGCTGTCTGTGGGCATTCAGCAAACTCTGTGCTTTTTTTTTCTTACATGCAAGGCATGACCACTGAAAGTGAAAGTACCTGCAGCCGTGTTCCGCCTGACCTCAGGTGTGATGGCCTGTCAGGAAGCGGCATGGAACACCTGGATAGGAGCCCCAGGCAGCCAAAACTACTATCTCTCCCATGTTTTACTGCTGTCTGAATCAGCTATTTGTTGTTTTGTCTTTTCACTCTGGATTAGAGCCAGCAGAGAACACACGAATGGTTTGAACTCCATTTCTGAGTTCGTCTCTTTGTGCGGCACCTCCTGCATTCTGAGGCTGACTTACAACTCACTTGTGTCCTCCAGTACATTATCAGTAGATATATTTGAAAGCGCGCACATACATATACATCATAAATATGTAGGAATCTCTGCTGACTTAACTTCTGTTTCTGACACAGTTGCCCACAAATATACCTTTTCACACACTTTACACCTAGAGAAGATCACTATCCTGAGGATTTATAGATAGTAATAGACATTTCTTGCATTGCCCTGGATGAGATGTCAGAATTGATGGCATGCAGACTTTTATTACCTGGTATGGTGTATGTAATTAGTTTAAATATATGGGGTTGGACACGCATGGTAAAGGCTACATTTCTCACCCCGGCTGGATTTATTGGCCACACTCCGCTCTCTAAGGTCTCCTCTAATGCACTCATTTGCATGGGGGCATATGTAGCTGATGGGTGGGTTACTGTTACATCAACTGCTAAGCACAATGACTTGGGCCAGCTCATGAATAGCTTGGTTCAGTGGCTGGCAGCGGCCTGGCTCACCAACTGCCTATTAGCTATGATATGAAAGCTGCCTGGCAAGTGTGAGATTGATACTTGACACTTCGAACAAAGCTCATTGTCATTGTAATTACTATATGTTGAGTCTTAATTTCATGGTCGTCCATATTGCCAGCATGATAGGGCTGTCTGTTACTTACATCTTCAGTAACAGCTGTCTATTCAGCTAGTGTATCCATCCGCCTTTCATATGTTCAACAGTCTCAGAAACAACGACTTCATAATGACTATAATCACTTCAGATGTAATTATAATGCATTGCCATTTGTTCAATTAAACAGTATTTTTTTGAAGAAACATACCACTTTTTTTCCTCCTCCAGATGTCCAATCAAGTGTAAATCACAGATAAACTAATACCAGGGGACTATATGTGTTATGACCCATTCACTGAATAGTCTTTAAAAGGAATCACTTTATACCAGTTACTCTGTCATTTGCTGGAGGGTCCATCCCATCTGTCTGTTAAGGACAAGCTGATAATGAAGTGCACTTGATGAAGTAAGTTGATAACGAGAGTGAGGCGGCCAGCGGTAATGACAGTGTAGAAGTTGAGACAGTGGCAGTAGCCTGCAGTGTTGGATGTTACTGTTCAGACTTTACTGACCTTCACAGATTCCAGTTTCCCATCCGACGCCCATAATCAGATTGAATTACTAAGGAGGTGTGCGTGCTTGTGCGTTTTGTGTGAGTGCGTGTGCTTGCAAATATGGCAGGATGATCTCATTCACCAAGGTCTCCCCCTTCCTACTTTAGGGGGGAACAAAAATAATCTTGCAAAGAGGGCTGTCCACTTTCACATGCATTCACGCACGCATCCCCGCCTCCGACTCCGAGGCCAGGCAATTGGCTTGGAGCAGCCGAACCATGTTACTCTGCACACATGGAAACACATAAAGCCTCACACTCCCATTTACTTGAACCTGGCTACTTGCCTGTGCGTTGGGACGAATGCTGTAAAGCCTCCACTGGGATGTGGGATGAATAGCAAAGCTATTTGTCTACTATCTACTCATCCTCTCTCTCTCTCCCTTTCTCTCTCTTTCCATCTGCCTGTCTTTTTTCTTTCTCTTTTAAGCACGTGCAGTTTGTTCTTCCCCTCGTAATCTTTTATTTTTTCCCCCTACCATCGTCATACCCAACTACTACATGCTCACCAACCGCCTGTTCCACCCTTCTTCCACCCCCTCCAGGCTAGGACACAGCATAGAGGGGTCTGCTGAAGACAGGGCCCATTGACAGGCTAGAGTGGCAGTAACTTATTGTCTATTGATGGAGTGTGACAAATCATGTGGGAACGCAGGGGTGCATGGCAGTGAGAGCCGGGGTGTTGAGTACGTGAGCGTGCCTGCATGTGTACTTCATTTCAGATGTGTGTGTGTGTGTACCCGCATGTGCTTAGGCGTTTTTGTGTCTATGGCTCTGTGTGTGTTTGTGCGTAACGTCTTAGTGTGGGGCAGGCGGGCATAGCCGGGACCCTTCACAGCTCATTTAGCCCAAATGGGGCCACCTGGGTGGTGAGGGAGCTCAGCAGGGCGGCCCTGGCTTCTGGAGCCCCGCTGACAGCCCCCAAATATAGGGGCTTCGTCGGCCTATTAATCAACACAGCCACTCTGACAAATCACCACAACTGTGACCTAATGAGAGGGGAGACTGGAATGAGGAAAAGTAAAGAGGTTGAGACATGATGGAGGAGGTGGAGCGGGCACCACCAGGAATACATGCACAAAGGTAGAGAGGCTCTGAGCATGGAGGCTAAAATGTGACAGAGAAAGTGGAGAGTTAATGAAAAGGAAATGAAAGAAGGAGTAGGTTGATATTACGACTCTATGCACAGGCCATGGGGTAAGTTATGAGGTAATAAGGGTAGAATTCTAACACAGTTGTCATCCGTGGCTGATCTTCAGCTTCAGCTCTCCAGCCATACCCACAAGAAACCAGCTGATTCGTTATGAAAGCCCAAATCATGCACTTCAAAATGTAGCAGAGTGGATTAGCAAGCACCCCCTCAGCTCCACCAATTCTCTGTCGCTGGAAAACAAATTAGGCCACGAATGCTTCCTAGACACTTTTTTTTCTTTGCAGATGCTTCAGAGCAAATTAGAGGTGAGAAGAAGACGTTTGATTTTGAAAGCAAACAACATTGATGTATGTCTTCTTCTCCGGTTCCCACCCTGAGGTGAGCTAGCATCTAATCTCTCCACTACCAATCTCAGGTCCAAATCACATTAGCCGGGATCAGAGGTGAAACTGGAGCTTTTCAACAGCAGCCTGTTCTCACTAATGAACCCCCATGGCCATCCACTGCATATTACAGCCACACTGAGTGAGGGGGAGAAAGTTTTGCAATAATCATTATGTAATTGCACAATGCCTCGGTTTCCATTGCCCTGACATTTCGAAAGCTCGATAGCAATATCTTTATGCTTTTCTGTAGGGAATATGTTTGAAATGGCTGAAGTGTATATGATTGATGGTTTTCTGAGGCTAAACAATCTACTTATTGTAATTATATAGTGCAGTGTCTGTCTGTAGTTTATACTATACAATATTACTTTATTTGCAATGAATTTTTGTGCTGTGGTCCCAGAATGACTCGGCTGACATTGGTTGCATTGCTTCAAGTGACCCAGCAGTTAAATCACTCAATGGAGGAAATAGAAAGAGAGAAACACCACTCACCTACTGGCAACACCAACATCACTGCACACACACACACACACACACACACACACACACACACACACACACACACGCAGATACACCATACTTCTTCTTCCTTTCTCTCACATTGTAGAAAATCCATGTCAAGCCTACATTAAGGACTAAGCTTAACTTTTTCCCCTTTTTTCTGTTAATTAATATGCTGCCTGACACTGAACACTTAAGTGAATATTCAAAAGCAGCACCCTCTTATTGACTTGTATCTGTCTGTTGTGCTGTCCAGCTATGGGATCTATGTGATATACTAAGCCTCAACCTGTCTGATCCATTGACTGGCCCAGGATGGAAGGGCTGTAGAAAGAATGCACAACTGCATGCTCCTCCCATCCATTACCTAGGTTTGTTGTGTTACTGCTTCTAAGTCTGTAGAACAGATAGAGCCATCTTGTTAGGTATGGACATACCATTTGCTCTCAGTTCACACTCATTTAAGGTGTTATAAAAAGGACACCTTAAAAGGAACTTTTGCAATTGATAAGGTCCATTTGTTGTATATTGTGTGTGTTTAATTCTAAAGAAATAACAAGATTAGATGCCACATAAGTGTGTAGCTTAATTATAGTTGTTTAAATTTAATTGTATAGAGACCAATGTATGCCGTTTATAACAGCATTTCTAGTCTGTGCTAGCTTGCATGGGCTGTCTCTAGGTGGATATAAACACATTAAATGCCACACTGAAAAACTGGAGATTTGCTTTCTGCTTTCAAATCAGTAATAGCTGGAGCTTGTACTTGTTTTCATACCGGTGGATGCTGTTTCAGATGTTTCCTTTGTTTGCTTTTTTAAATTACTGCTTTATTTGTTATACTTAGTTGAAAGATAAATATGCTTATGAATCAAAATCCACTGATTATAAGGATTACATCTGTTTTCTGATCGAGAGTGCTGCTGGACAATCACTGTATCACCACCCTCAGCAGCTGCAGCTATGTAATGTACAGTGCTCATTGAATGCAAATGTATGAATGTATGGGGAAATGTATACTCTCGCACTAACTTCTTAATTTTATTTACTGCCTGTCTTGTATTTTTACTTGTCTCTTTTTTGACTCTATACTAATATTGCCCTAAATAACATTATCTAATGTTAGCTAATGTTATCTTTGATCAAAACATTAATAACAAAAAGAAGTATAACTGCAAGTAGCGATTTGGGGTCCAAGCAGTTTATTCACCATAATAATTCGCTGGGATCATGTTTGCACTGAAAGGAAACACATAGTTTTTGGTTACTGCTTCATATGTAAGTGGTTAAGTGGTTAATAATATATTGGTCAACCTTAGAAAGTGCTGCTGAGTCCATACACTGTTGCCAGAAAAACAGGAGTTGCACTATGATTTCTCTTGCTAACCAGGTCTTTAAAAAGATAAAATTGATAAAAATCCAACGTGGCAGTTGCGTGAATTATATAGTCAGTGGGCTGACATGAAAAGCTTGCATTGGAAAAGCCCATGTTACCAGATATGAGAATTATTTGTTTAAGACAAACAAATCATCAGCCAAGACACATTTTATACTCTTTAGCTGTCAAAAACGAGACATTTTGTTCCAAATGAAGTCCTAGTACCAACTTGGCTTGTGAACCCATTGACAAATATAAGTAAAATGTACAGTAAACAAATTAAAATTGTGCATGTTGCTGAAAATTACTACAAATTGGCTTGAAAGGTTTTGACCCACTGCCCTAATAGCCTTAATCTAACAAAGAGTCTCACTCAAGCCATTTTCTTGTCAGAATATTGCAGAAATGGGTCAATCTTTTTTTTTTCTTTTTCAAAAGTAGCATACAACAAATGATTCTCAGGGTCAGTTGTGTTTACAATCACTTTTATTTTGGGAAAGTTATCTTTTATCAATTGGGCTCATTTGGACCTTGCATAGACTTTGTTATAAGGGGCTGGCAAGGTTCAAGGTCTGACCTGACTGATTCAAACATTTGTGTTTTCATACACGGGGCAACACGGCTTAAGTTGTGGGGAACATTGCTGGAAACAGCACGTTTATCTGCATTTTCTGACAAAAGAGAAACGGCAGCTGATGCTGATAACATATAGTGTTACTGAAGGCCACCTCCATAAAGTAACATACATATCAGTGCCTTTCCACCTCCCTTTATGCCACTTACTATGGCACTGATGTGCTTAGTGCTTTCTGGCACATTAGATCTTTAAATAAATGAAAACATTAGACTGTGTAATACATGTCTATAACATAAACTTCTAAATATGATATAGGAAAAGGTTTTTAAAAAAATACTAATCAGCATGTCATGCTTGTGTTCTACCTTTTTTGTTGGATGTGTGCCTTCAACCAGATCATGAGCGATGATGTTACCCTGCTCTTTTCATAGAATTTGACAATGTTTGTATTTTGTTTGTAAGAAAAGCAACACTGCCAGAGGGCTGTGTGCATGTATGCTCTCCTGAGCTGACAATAGACCTTTACAGCATCAAATCCCTACAAGGTGAGGAACAACTTAAAAACGTCTTTTCATCGCTTCCCTTATCTCTTTCACACTGCTGTTGGCAGCAAGAAAGAGAAAGAAAAAACCGAGAGAGGGAGCATTATAATTTTATTATAAGGATAGACGGGGTAAAATAGAGCACATGCGATAAGGATCTGGAGATTAGGATGGAACCGAACAATAAATTATGCAAAGTGTTTGAAAAACATACAGCTGTAATTAAGTGGCATTTGATTTTAAATGAGGTGACAGCGAGGATTTATTTATCTCTTTAACCCCCTAAAACTGCCATTAGCATGGTGGAAAATGAACTGTTTGAAATGGTAAGAGAACAAGGCCCTGATCTGATAGACAATGGCAGAGCACCCCCAGCCAAAGACTAATACGTACACACACACACACACACACACACACACACACACACACATATTTACACACACACACACCATAGGAAAGTGATATCAGTGTTTGCCTGGACTAATCGGTTCATTGCAGGCCCAGCGAAGCCACAGGAGTCCATATCTAATAATGTCATTATGAATGCAGCCTGGATACCTGTATTTACAGTAGGGCCTTTAGTGAGAATTTATGCACCAACTGGCGTCTGTAAGTAACACTAATTTCTCCACACTTAAAAGCAAAGGTATCGTATTTGCTGACACAAGGACGTAGAATGATTTATTTTGTGCATTTTCAATTGTTTCTCAGAATAACCTGTTCCCTGGTAAAAATTCACTCAATCTTACACTTAGACTGTTTATACAGTCACAAAAAGGAAAGTACACTTTTACTACTTAAAATTAAGATTAAAATTAAGAGTGTAAGTAGCAGATAAGTGTTGGTGCACTTGATTAATTGATCATCAACAAGTGTGACCACTTCTATAAAAGCAGAAGTTTTGGCAGTTTGCAGGTATGTGCTAACACAATGGCATATTCTTCCCAGGAATGGATGTCCCAGGAAATTTCCCAGTAAAGGTCACACCTTGTAGTGCCCAGAGAAATTGCAAAAAACCCAAGCGCTACTTATCAGACATACATCTCAGGTCATGACAGTGCACATAGAAAAAAAAACTGAACAAGTGTGGCTTGTTTGGAAGCGCTGCCAAGAGGAAGCCTCTTCTCTCTAAAAAGAACATGGCAGCACAGTTTAGCTTTGCAAAGGTGCATCTAAACAAACCAAAAGACTTCTGGGAGAACATGCTTTGGACAGATGAGACCAGAGTGGAGATGTTTGATGGAAACCAAGCTAAGAATATCAGCACAAATACCTCATATCAACTGTCGGAGGGGTGATGAGTTTGTTTGCAGCCAAAGAACCTGGGCACCTTATAAGCATAGGGCTGACCATGAACTCGTCTGTATATTAGCATATTTTAGAATCAGTGTGAGGCTGTTTGTCTGGCAGCTACAGCTTGGCTGAAACTTGGTTGTGCAACAGCAACAATGAACCCAATATAGAGCACAAGAACAACTACAACAGAATGGCTATAAAAAAAGCTGCAATGGTCCAGTCAAAGTCCAGACCTTAACCGGATTGAAATGTGGCAGGAGCTTAAGAGTGTTGTGCATAAATGGAGGCTTGCAAACTTGAATGAACTGAAGCAACATTGTAAACAAAACTGGGCCAAAATTCCTCCACAACGGTGTGAGAGACTGATAAAGTCATACAAAAAACAACTACTGCATAGAGTCCTGTGAAAAGGTTCTTTTTCACATTACAGAGGGTGGCTCCTGCAGTTTCAAAAAGAAGCTCAATTATGGAAGTCTACCATTATCTCTGATCTCAGTGGTTTCACTAGTTTATGTCTTACTGATTTAATAAATGATCGTCCCTATTTAAGCAAAAGACCTGTATTTAAAGTCTACTTTAGGGTGTTACCATATGAGTATGCAATGACTTTTGGTCTCTGGTCACATCTGCCCTTCACTCATCTTGTCTAGTTTCAAAACACAGAGACATTTTTATTTAACCTTTATTTATACAGGTAGTCCCATTGAGACGCAATGACTCAATGAAATATTGATCTCTCTATATAGAAATGATATATCATTGCATGAAAAAAAATAAATGTGAAATAGCACTGACGGGTTTTGGTGTTCTTCAGTACATTTTTAAAAGGCTCAGAGGCTTGACTATGAATAGGTAACATTTGATTTTAGGTACCTTTGTTATATTGTATCTCCTTTATTATCCTTGGAGTTGTACTTGATTCTAATGTGCTTCAAGAAACTTTTGTTTTATTCCAGTGTTTCTTCCTTTTTTGTG
Organism: Oreochromis niloticus; assembly: GCF_001858045.2. Lineage (NCBI taxonomy): Eukaryota > Metazoa > Chordata > Actinopteri > Cichliformes > Cichlidae > Oreochromis > Oreochromis niloticus. The sequence goes on from NC_031977.2 coordinate 14,894,717, forward strand.
ACTCGGTATCTCACCATTAAATCACTTATACTAACAACTCGACAGCCATGACACAGTCTTTCAACAGTAGAATATGCTGAAATGTGCAATTCACATATGGCTGTAAAAATTATGTATGTATGTGTGTATTACTGGGTTTGAACAGAAGTTTTGCCACATCAGTGTTTGAGAACGAGGCCTTTATATGTAAGCAAGCTGCAGTTTCTCAACCCGCAACGCTCCTTTGTAGATTTTGCAGTTCATATATGCAAAAATGACAGCGTATTGAATAAGTAATATAGTGTTTCCTGGTAACACACTGGGGTGAAATAACAACAAACAACATTTTTTCCTCTCTAGACTGTTCAGTGAGGGCTTCAGTGTGAGTGAGTGCTTGATTTCTGTGTTTGTGCTTGCGTGTGATGAGGGTAAAAACTACTGACTTTTTATCTGAATCATCTTCTGTTCATTAATTTATGGGTCATATTTTATGCATTTGGTGACAAGGTTTAACGGAGCAGACCCAAATCCAGACTCGTGACAATGAAGCAGATTGCGTGCTTCGATAATTACTCTCGAAAGGAATCAAAGAGTGTGCAGATTTTGTGGCGACAGAGAAGTTTGGACTGGAGCACTGAAGGTTCAAGTGGACTGTAGAGAAAGACTGATGGTGCCAGTAAGAGTGGTGTGTTTGTTGTGGTGGGCTGCATTGGAAGGCAGAGAATGGAGGACATTGTGGTTCTTTGTATGCAACAGGTGCACTAAGACTGAAACAAATGAACTGGTTACATGATATTCCAGGGGAATAGACACTGCTTTAAATACAATGTAACTATTAAGAACTTTAAAAGGCAATAATCAGGGAAAGCAGCTAAGAGGAGTCCGGAGCTGACATCTGCACAGATATGTGCTAGAACCTTTGCATGGTCTCTTACGATCGTAATGCACATTTTCTCTTTGGCTTTCTTTTTGACTGTTGTTGTTGTTACATTAGTTAAGTGTGCATTAATTTGTGTGTGCTGTGTGTTATCAAATGCCTATCTTTGTCTGTCATCCTTCTACTTGTCTTCTTTTTTTTTTTTTTAAATCTCCCTGATCATGTTTACATCATGTCTCGCTTTGCCTCATTGAAGAAGACAAATTTTTGATCCAAGAGACACACTGACACCATGGAGCTGTTAACAGGTACCTGCCTACCTGGCACGTTGAATGGATGGCTCACTGACCTCCCATATGACTTTGTCTACCTTTGTTTCGGCAGTAACATGCAAGATGGTAGGGTGTGGCCGTAGGCTGTCTTTCATCCTTTTTCGAAAATTAAATTTTACCGCAGAAAAAAACATGTAACAATGTGAAATTACAAATGCATGAAATAAAAAAGGGAGCGCTGTATTTGTAGTCAGTTTTCGGTTCATCACGGAAATAATACCCCATGTGGTGGAAAGTTTGAGAAGCTGTGTCAGAAAGTCAGACACATGACATCGGCGAGAGGAGCCAAGGTGGTTGGCTTCCCTAATGAAGGGCCTTGCTGTAATGATTTACTGTGGCAAGAGGTCTCACACACACAGACACACAAAGGCATATACACATGCTCACACTTCTCAGTGTTACAACTTCCTCTGGGGTGCTGTTTAAGTGAAAGGTGCCAGCCTGCTCAGCCAAGCTCCTAACAAGAGCCAAACAGTTGGGAGACTAAGGAGGAAGAAAAGAAGTGAGAGGCAAGGTACTGTTAAAAAAAAAAAAGGAAAAAAAAAGGTGGGGGTCAGAATGGAAGATAAGAGGAGCAAAGAGCTGTCAACCTCCTGGGACACATGCAGAGTTCGGTGTCTGTGTGAAGCAGTCAGCTAGTGGTTGCACTGACCAGCAGACACTTGTGACTTGGCAGGTGCTTGCTTATTTGCTGTTGTCCTTGCTGTATATAATAATGCATTTGCAAGGAGCAAGAATTCTAACTTGGACATCACTCCGCGGAGCACAAACAAGGTCCCTCACCCTTTGTCTCCTGGAGCAAAATAGATCTTACCCACAGAGGCACAGTGAGCCTGTTTGAGGAAGGTACCAAACTGTACATTTAGACTAGCACTCACAGTCACAGTGTGGTGGACAAGCAGCCTAATGATGTCTGAAATACCAGAACAACTGCTATGATATGCTGTGATAATTGCTACCCTCCTGTCCGCAGTACAAATAACTGTGGAATCGGTAGGCAAACACATTAATATGGAAATGTCTACATTAATTTGGAGCATGGTCTAAATTATTCAGTAATTAAGCCACTGCAAATTTACTCAAACTTTCCCCTGGATAACTGGAGAGAACAGAGCTTGAAACTGCCATGCAGTGGGGATTTGAAATATGTGGTCACATGATGTATAGTCTTATTTCTCCAAATAATAAAGTGGTGTCTTGCAGGAACACAAAATAGCAAACACACACGCGGTGATGTATACACAACCCAAACCATAAGAATTATTTTACTAAACAAATATTGTTGTTCATTACTATACATTGTTCTTATAGCAAATACAGACGCCTCTGTCGCCACAATAATCACCACCAGCACTGCACGTTTGAACTAAGTAACTTTCCTGTAATAGACACTTTTTTTTTTTTACAACTCAGCAGCACGCAAAAGCAGTTTAAAAAACATTTTCTTAATCATTGAACTGATATTGGGAAATATGGAGACCGCTCTGTTCAATCTGTTCGTTGAGTGTGAAACTGGAGCAGTTAGTTCAGTCTAACACAAACACCGAACACAGTAGGCAGTAGCTACCATGAGTTTGTGCAAAGATAACAAAATCTGCCTGGAAGCAGCTCGAAAACTCATTAATAATCATTTCATATCTAATTTGTTTAACACAGAACTTAGATTTAAAAATAGAAAATTGTTGGGAAGATTTGTGTGGCTCGTCCCCTGAGGGTGGGTGAGATTCACCCCGAGTTCTTTCGGGCTCTGGAAGTTGTAAGGCTGATCTGGTTGATATAGCTTTGCTTTTTCCAAATGGTCCTGTTAGCTTCATCGAGCCTCAACTTCAAGCTCACTTTAGGTTTCCAGGCGAATCTGAAGAGGCAGGGATGAGAATTAGCACCTCTCGGTCTTAGGCTGTGGTTCTCACCAATTCTAGGTTGGGGAATAGTGGCTTCCTCATGTGGCGGAGTTCAAGTAACTTGTAGATACAAGTGAAGATATAAGCTCTGAAAGCTGTTTGGGTTGAACTCTAGAGATAGGGTCACCCAGGCCCAGGTCATGTTGGAGAGGTATTATGTCTCTTGACTGTGTAGAAACACTTCAAGGTCTCAGCAGAAGAAGTGGAGGAGATGGTTAGTGATCTGGGCAACCATGGATGGATGGATGCATGTATGCATGCAGAACTCGTCAGAAAATATCATAAAATGAAAGTACTTGATGTCTTCCGCTCTATATTTAGAAACGTTATACTTCAATTTGAGGAAAATACTTTTTTATGCTGATCTTATTTGTGTTTTGATTTGGAGCTGTAGACGATTGTGTGTTTGAAATGTCATATATCTGTGTTCCTGTATGTGTGTATCCATGCCCTTGAGTCTGGGTGTGTGTCTGTGCTTGTCATCTTGTGTGTGGATGAGGGCCTTCACAGATCTGCCCCAAGCCCTGATGTCTGTGACCATCAAGACGGCAAGGTGTGTAGAGGGTGAAAGACACGGTTTGACATGGCGAGACTGTGTTTGACCCACATGTTCATATAGTCATACACGTATAAACACACACATTTAAAATTTTAAAAAGTCTAAACATTAAAAAACAAATTTGAGTCATTCTCTCTTTTACTTTTAAATGTCTGAACTCAAAATTGTCCTCACAAGGCTAGAAAGTACACTAACTAAATTAAGTTGAGTTTTGAGTTCGATGAGATTTACAGGTCATCTTCCAAAGTACTATAATGCAAAGACTGTTTATATTTTTGGTCTGTATTATGGAGAGCATCTGAAAAGTACAGTCTGTTATTTCGTGTTTACTTGGAAATGGATTCGCTTTGATATTTTTATTCTTTGGTATTTTTGTCCTTGTTGCATTAGTGAGCGTCTTGTAGCTTTTGAATGGACATCACTTTGTATTGAGATGGATCTCAGGTAGGGTCTAATACTGAGTGGCATCACCGCACCATGCGGACATACTGTAGATCTGACACTAAGTTGATCTGACAATAGAATGGATCAGTGTAGTGGCTAGTAAGTCAGATGGTAGAGCATAATCCTTTCTGTCAAGTCTCTGTCTCGTCAATATTCAAATCCTGCCAGCTGTCCAATGGCTGTCAGTTACAATCTCCCTCTGGCTTATGGCCTAGCTAAGGCACATATCTAAATTGAATTGGATGTTTGCTTCTCAATGGAAATCGAGTCAAAGAAACGACCCCCCTGGCCTGCATTGTGAACTTGCCAGTTACACCCGCTGATCTAGTTTTCTTATGTACAATGTCCATTACCAACTACTAACATGTCTTTGTTGTTATACCTTTATGGCCTTGCTTTTAGTTTCCATACAGTCGCTGGTTGTCTTCTCTTATTCCACATATTTGAACTCAGGTTTTGGGTTTGTTTTTTTTTACTTTGTGTCCAGGAACAGTTTAATTGAGTGTGATCTAAGGGAATAAAAAACTCTAACACTTCTTGTCACCCCTTAGAAGTACTCTGTGTTCTCTTCATAATGATGTGTTCCCATCCACTCTACTTCCCAAACACCATCACGCACTGCAGTGCTGTCTTTGGAGCTACAAAAATGAAGCCAAGTTCAATGAGATGACATGGACTTTACTTGGCTGCACTGGATCCAAATAAGTCGCACACTCTGTTGTATACATCCTTATGTGCTGTACATTTCATCCACTGACCTCACCTCTACCCCTAACCTTTGAAAACCTCGCCTTAAGCTCTGACATCAACAAGAAGTAGCAACTTGAATTTCGAAATCCTGTTCTGGTCAGGTAGTTAGAAAGGTTCATCCATCTTTGCTGACTTCAGCTTGCACTTGGCAGACGATTCACTCGCAGCTGCCTGGGAGCTTGATTTTTAGTTCTTTCTCAGGTTTTGAAACATCATCATTTCTAATTTTTCAAGAGACATTAGGTGAAGCTGAGTGTTTTGTTGTGACTGCCAGAGTCTAGCTCACAACCTGACTACAAAGATCCAAAGAGAAGATATAACAGGTCAGCAGGATATTACAAGGATATTACAAGGATGTTACAAGTTTTCTGAAATGTTATGTTTACATATGCAAATCAGGTATTATCTATCTAACTTTGCACCCCGTCTGTTTTTTTAGAATAGAAATTAGAATATTAGATGAAAGTAGATTGGAAAGTCTTTTTCTGTTTTGTGGCCACATTAAAGGTTTTTACAGAGAGGATCTTGGATGTCTGTTTTTATCACTCCAGCATGCCGACAACCAAAAAAGTCACTTTTTTGCCATGTTTTTCACAATTAAGCAATTCTATTAATGAGGCTTTGAATGATGTAGGACTGATGTAGGAAATGAATAAAAATGAAGAGAATATAAAGAGACTGATATTCGTACATTCTACCGGTTGTGGGGATTTAGGGTTCAGATGATGAGAGATTAAAAAATGCTTTTGAAAAAAAGGGCCTGTAAATATTTTTATTTTAAAAGTCTCTATATTTTTTGACAAATAAAATTCACAGGTAATTAAAAAAAACTAATAAATATTATCATTAAAGTGTGTAAGTTGGTTACTTACATTAAGAATTTTTTTTGGTATTGCAAATTTTCATATTTGTTATGCTTAAATGTACAAATGAGTTCTCGTCTCGATAAAGATGCGCTAATTTGTATAAATTTATAAAATAATTACCTAAATGAGTCCTAAATTCTGCATAGTTTCTTTCCACCAGTCTGCACGGAAACCAAAATCTCAATATTAACCAAGGCTTTAAAAAAAGAGCGAAAAAATAAAAGTGTCATTTGCCTGTGATTTCTTCCCTAAAATGAATGCAGAGTTCACAAGAATAAAAATAAAAGAGAGAGAGAAATGAAGGACATTAACCATAGCCTCTCTCCCCATGTCTTTGTGTCTCTCTCTTGTTCAGTGCCTCTCTTCCTACTTCTGACACATGTCGCCCTGGCATGCATGGAAAGGCCTGACCTTTGGAAAGTTTAGCACTTTAAATATTTAGGCTTGGGTTATGATGGATCCTCCAGGCCCTGCAGCAATGTGCAAAGCCTCTGATTAGGGCTGCTGTCAGAGTCATTTAGCTGAGTGTCTGGCTCTCGGTGGCGCTCTCTGTTTGACAGGCAAGCCTTTTAAACAAACAGAGGTCCCAGTGGCAAAGCAGACAGGGCACCCTGTGCAGCACAAACACCCAACGCTCTGAGAGAAACCACTCAGCCCGCTGACAGCTGCAAAAGAAACCACTGCCCACTGTCTGTTGTGATCTTTTAGGCACGCTGTCTTTTTGCTCACTCACTTTCTTTCAAATAGTCTGTACTTGTAGCCCTGCCTCTATTATCCTGTTGCTGATCATTTCTTCTTCCCTGCTTTTTCCCCCCTCCGCTCTTTCCTCCACAGCGATATTTTTTTCCTGACAGTTTACATCTGTTTTTTGTTATCCGCTCTAGAAGGCAGAGCCTTGCTGGAGTCAAACATCAAAGTTTCATCTGCGTTGTGTTTTGAGTAAGATTTATTAAGTTGATCGCCTGATGATCTCTGGGAAAGGCTTATGCTCTTAATTTGTTGAACATCACTACTCATTATCAGCTGAAATTTGGAATAGATGCTTTCTGTCTTGTGCCTGCATCATCCCGTGATTAGGACAGCTTACATCGATGTTCACATTGAAATATATCTGAGCCAGCCTTTTCATCTCACTCTGAGACAATCTCCCGTGGCATCAATCCTGTAAATATATGAGTCTTAATATGTGTGTCCTATTCTGTATTCAGAGGAAGAGCCAAGTCAGCAGCTCCAGTATTAATACATGAGAAATGAGCAGAGCCCATAAGAATTAAAGGGTAAGACTCCCCTTATTAAGATGTAAATTCCGGGGGAAAACTTGCCGAAATGAGGATACAGAGAAGTTACTGTCAACTTTAGCCTACTTATGCATTTCTAAGAGGAATTGTTGTGTTGTAGTTGAAATTAGATACACACAGCAAAGCACCTTGTGCGTTTTTTTCGCTCATTTTCAGCACAAGATCAACCCGCCTCAACTAATATCCAACCAATACTTTATGGAACAATTTACACTTTTGGCAACATTATCTAGTGACAGTTTACATGGCAACTAACACGGTAATGCCGTGCGTGCGTGTTTATGTGCATGCGTGTGTACGTGTGTTTTTCTTTTTTTTTATACCTCTTTCTACCTCTGCTTCTCTCTCATTTCAAATTTGCACTTAACACCTTGCTGGGGAAAGGCTTCTCATTCATCAACAGTGTTTGTCCCAGTGACAAGCAGGGCGCCTCCTGCATATCAATATCAGCTAAGACAATGCTGAGCCTGTAACCTTCAGCTAAATGTCATTCTGCTTAATCCTATTTGAAAATTAAACATTGAAAAACCTTTAGCGTACCTTCCTGTCTTCCTTCCTCCCTCGCTCCCTCCTTTATTGGCTGCCATTCCTCCAGCTTTCCGTTTCCCCCCTCTCACTCCCGTGCTGCTTTTGTTTTGCACACTATGTGACATTTGCATTGTTTTGTTTGTGCGTTTGTATCTTATGAGCGTTATTCGGTGGAGCTGATTTTAATTTGGTGTCAGTGGAAAAAAAAAAATGAAGGGATAACTTGCCCATTTGTTCTGTTTTCATATACGTTCCACTAGCACTGCAAAGGCTGCAAAGAGAGATTGAGGGAAAAATTACATGGGAACAGAGGAATCCGTGACCAAAGTTGTACGTGGAGGGACTATGCCGTCGTTGAGCAGAAATGTTTCTGCCAAAGCATATTTACATAAACAGATCGTCTCCTTACAGACGGTAAATATTACACTGACAGCGGCTGCGACGTCTGAATTGTCCAGTCTGTACAACAGAGGCTGAAACTTCATCAAAGTGCACCCAGAGACTCATCTTTTGCTATCTATGTAATGAACATACTATGTTTTACCCCCTCTTCTTCTTCACACGCGTGCGCAGAGCACAGCTTTATATAGCATATGATATAGTACACGTTTGATGATATCGTGAGAAATCGAAAAGATGCGCAGGATGAAAGGAGACTCTGAGATTGCAATGAAAATGCAATCATTTGCAGTTAGACAGATATTCTTGTTTGGATGGAGTGTGATGCGGCAGCTCAAAGGCAGCCCTTCAGCCAGCTCTCCATATGGATTTGATTGACCACAGTCACTCGTCAAGGGATTCAATTGAAATACTGCGAGTGAATTACAAAGTGACTGCCCTTGATGTCTTCATATTGAAGCTCTCCCTCCACTCTGTAGCTTGAAGAATTATAAAAATGCAATGAGGAGACATACTGTATAAGCGATAAAACAAAATCGAGAATAAACATGATACATCAAGTAATCTCTCCCGCTAAATATTAGTCACCCAAACAAGGAAGGTTTGGCAGATGTAGTACTAGCACTTAGCCACAGTAAGAATCCAACTGACAGAAAGGGAAAAAACCGACAGAAAGTCCGAAGCAAAGCAAAAGCTGTTCTTTTATTTCCTTTTTACACACACATATATATATGTATACTTGAGTATTTCTTACAGTGTCCTCTGAGTTTTCATTCTCTTTGTGTGGATACCCAAGAGTGTGTGTTTACACGAGTGCAAAAGTGTATGTCTAACAGCGTGTCACAGTAGCAGAAGCTGCCGTGATACAGACCCACACAGCATGAAAAAAGAATGAGAAGAAGGCTCCCATGTGAGAAGCTAAAGAATGAAAGTGTGGTTTGTAGAGCCTCGGTGGTGTGCAGCATGCACGCGAAATCAGCCGATTTGCAGGCATCGTCCAGACTTACATAAAAATAAACAATTCAACAAACACTTGTTGAAAAGATGCTGAAGATGACTTTGTCAGATGTCTACACAAAAGTTGTTTTGCTTGAAACATACAAAAAGCACACTTTTATATCTAAATTTAGTTCAAGGGTAAAACTTTTAACACCACTGGAAACTCCACAGACAACCAACAGATTTGAAGCCATCAGACCTCATTCAGCAAAGTAAAACGATTCCCATGGAAAGCAATATTTGCATGTAGATATATGTAAATGATATAAAGATTTTTACAATTATAAGAAGAAAAAAGCCTAAACTTTAACATTTGAAGCAAGCCTAACATATTTTGTATCTCTAAATTGCTCAGTAGGTAAACCTAAATCGATCGATTGTTTATATTGGGTTGAATTCAAGTCTTTGTTACAGCCCCAAAACACAAGTGTTTACCTTTAATTTTTCAATTTAGACTCAAAAGGATGGTTATTTTTTTTAAAGGCCATCATCGGTCATGCAGGTTAAGCTCAGAAAACAGGGTTCATGGTCCTCGGAGAGCTCATAGGAGAACACATTCAGGAGGTTTTAATGCTTGCTTGTTTGTTTGTTTTAACTTTGACAAGTATTAAAATGACTAATGTTGTGTGCTTTGTTGCTCTTCAGGTGGGAGATGCAGGAGGGTGCACAGCTGGAAGATGGAGAGAAAGCGATGGTAGAGGAACTTGAGAAAGCTTTTTTGGGTTGCTGCTGCACCCCAGGACCACAGAACCCCCCTGAAGCTGATGAGACACCCGGAAAGCAGGCCCAGGGGAAAACACAACCATCTGCATCTGATGAAGGTTCTACCCCGTAACAGCCCACGCCGATGGATTTTTATTATTGTTATTTTTTTTTATCACGTTGTAAAATGTTTTTCTTGTAATATGCACTTGGAGCTCTCAAGGTATTACAGTGTGTATATATGTGGGGATGTGTGTTTGCACATTTGTAGGTGTAATTGGGTTTGCACATGTACTGAATGCTGCAAATTTGCATATGTGTGTGCATGAGAAAACGAGAGAGAGAGTGAGAGAGGGCAAGAAACAAAAAAGTGTGTGAGAGATGGTGCCTCCTTCTTTATACACATACCTCAGACAAACTCTCTGTGCTTTTCTATGCTGCATCAGATGCATTTCATCTTTTTAGAGCACGCCGACAGAAATCAGTTCTGGGGAAATGGAGAGCCTGGATTTGTTTGCCCGGGACAAGATGGGACTGTGTGATCATTGTAGGTAGTTGAAGATTTTTTTTTTCCTTCCTTTTTTTTTTTGAGACAGTGAGTGTAAAGACACTGATGTCAGCATACTTTCTCCTGGTTCCTGAAAGAAAACATCAATTTATTATGGTTGGGAAGCGAGATGAAGTATGTTTTGATAACAATGTGTCCTCCAAATCTGTCTGTCTATGAAATATCTGTCAGTATTTTCCCCATAAACTGTGAAAACAATTTTTGCGTAACACAATTGTTCACTGTTTTTTCCCCATACATGTCCATATTTTGTTACTTATGAGATGGAGACTGATTTTTTTAGAATTAAAAATAAAAAAATAAAGGCATAATCCTACCTCAACTATGAATATTCTCCTTCTTTACATACAACCTGTATATAATATGTGATCTCTTTGAATCAGTGATTTATAATCTTTGTGATCATGATATTAGTATTATGTTTTGGAGTACATATGTGTCCCCAATTATACCTGATGTTCAAAAAAAAGAGATTTATCTACTCAAATTCTGCTCTTTTCATCTATAAGAGTGCAATTTCAGCTTACAAAGACTGCTACACACCACAGTGTCTTTGAAAGAGGAGGAAACCATTTCCTGTTGCAGAAAAATATGTTTCTTTTTCCCCTTAACTAGATTATTGATGCAAATGTAGCAGGGTTACAATCATCAAACCACTTAGAGAATACAAAAGACAACAAAATCTTCAGCAATTTATTTCTGCTTTTGTCACGCACAAAAAAGGGCTAAACAAGGAGCAAACAACATTCTTCTTTCCTTTTTTTAATTTACTGTATTTAATGCAACAACAAAACAGTTTTATTATTGTTTTGCAGAAAAAAGAATATATATTTAGCAAGCCAAATACATATTTTTTTTTGATAACTGCTTTCTGTTCTCTGTTTTTAGAGTGCCTGTTCACTTATTAAATATGTATTTCCACTAGATTCAAGTGATAGACTCAGAAGACAAGTGTCAGTGAACGTGACAGTTAATTCACAACAAAGTATTATGAAAAAACAAAACAAAACATGTTTTATAATGCATATTTAGTTGGGGATTACCACACCTACATAATCCTTTTAGAATCCCTGATGTCTTGATTGCATGTGTAGAAAGAATAAGCCATTGCAGCATTTTTAGTTTTGAATTGATTACTCTCAGTCTCGTGCATTTTCCACTGTAAATGCTCACCGTAGAATCTTCGTTTGCATGCTCATCCGTGTGTTTTTGTCAACATGTGGTGAGCAACATGAAGAATATCTTTGAGCTAGAGCCGTACTATATATGTTTGTTCCTTATGTCAACTCCCAGCTCCTCTTTTGGCTTTCAATTTCTAAACTGATGATGCATTTGTTAGACATGTCCGTCCCTCATGCCCATACATGTGGTCTACTGCAAGCACAGACTGTCCATCTCCCTTGTCCCGTCACGCTGAGTGATTATCCGTGCCACTTTTAGTTGTTATTTAGATCTCTCTGCAGTACTGCCATTGCTCTACTTGAGAAAAAAGATGAAGTGCGACTCTCCAGAGAGACAGTTTCAATTCAAAGCCAATAAAAAGTAGGACACCAGTAGGACATCTGCAGCAAAAAGTGTGAAGTAAAGCTGCAGGCACCTGATTCAGGTGAGCAGTATGTGGCCGATATAGTGGTTTTTTAGTAAATCACCTGTGGCATAGTATCAGTATCAGTCTGGCAAGTCTAGTTTCAATCAAGCTACCCTCCTTTCCCTTTGGATATACTGTAACAGGCTCTAAACAATGTCACTCTCTCATGTTTTGTGAGAACAGTCCTGTGTCCGAGCGCATCAAGGAGTCAGACTAAACTAGAAAAATGCTCGAGAACTGCCAGTCCATTTAGTATTACACATTTCCAACAGCATTTACAGCAACAGTAAAGGTTAAGTTATCCTGATACAATGGCCCAACATTCACCATAAACTAACATCTCTAGAGTATTGTTCTCCTGCTTCTATAATTATATACACTACTATGCAAAGGTCTTGAGCCACTCTTCACTTCTTTATATTTTGCTACAAAAATGGGAAATAGGTGCATCAATTTACTGAAACATGCAAACATATAAACACTTGCTATCCAGAATCCATCCAATTGTTTTATCTTTGGCATTTTTCACAGATCCAACTAAAGAAATGTGAACTGATTGTTTGTTTTTATTCCATACTGCTAGTAATAAATCTCAAAAGTAACAAATGCCAAAAGATACAACTGAGTTAGATCCCTTTATATGATTAAATGATTCATAGGTTAGTGTTAAGTGGCTTGAAAAAAAACATTCCTCTGAAAATAGTCAGGAGAAAGACTGGAATGACTATGACTGGAAAGGCAAAAAATGTCCAAAGAACTTTGAAAGTCCTTTTGCTGTTGCTCAAGACCACTTAGTACCACAAAAAAATAAGTGAGAATCTGGTTCCTTGGAGCAAAATACATAGAAACGAGATGTGGCTCAAAACATTTGCACAGTACTATATGGTAACAGACCTGAAACAAGTTCATTGGAGTTTATTATATATTACCAAAACTAACTTTAGCATCCATGCAATGCTGAAACTGTGACAGTTAAAAAGACACCTCGGCATTTTTATATTATTATCCTATCAGTTTAAACACATTGCAATCATTGTGTCACTGCATGTGTTTGAAATTGAATAAAGAATGCGTTTTATGTGCCCCAAAGACACAAAAGCACACATGCAGTCAGCCCGTTAGTTTATACAGAGGTCTGAAGACAAACTCCTAGGCATCACACGACCACTACAAATCATGACTTGACTATTGCTTGTTTGTCTGCATACAGATCCTTATATGAATTTACTGATGAATATGCTTTTATGGGAATAGTGTATTATATTTTTTGTACTATTTTGTATTTTTTGCGAACTATAGTTGATTTATTTAATATAAATCAACATAGGGTTGCATATTTGCTCGAGCAAATATGCTCCCACCACCGAGCAATACAGAGTAGGATCAGAGAACTGATAGGATTCACACGCGAGAGAACATCTGTACAAGTTCCTGCAGCTGCTGTGCTACTGTCTCTTTAAATTTATCTTCCAGTCCGTTGCCCCGGTAACCCGGAAGCCTCACGCGCTCCATGCAACATTGCTGAGAGTCCTTCCTGTTTTACAAAATTACAAGGAAGCTGCAACAACTGGATAGTCGCATACCCTGCTAATGGTGCGTGAGTCGAAATGAAAGTATGCATGCATCCGCTGTATATAGCGGATGCATATATCCTCTCTGCTTCGTTTGGTTAAAATAAACGTCTAATAAAAACACGAATATCCTGCTGTACCCGCTCGCAGTGGTCCATCTAGAGGGCTGGCTCTTTCTCAGGGGATTTCTTTCTCAGAGCATAAACAGATGTTTTCTGTTGTGGAGAAAATAACGGAGGAATCAGAGAGAGTTATACGTGTGAAAATGAATGCCGTTTTTGTAGTAACTTCAGCGCAGTTTTAAAGGAAGAAGAATTTCGCTATGTTTGCATATGTAACTCAGCTGTTGCACGTGTGCTAAGTGGGCAACAAGACTTCCTCCATGTTTTATGGTATTATGGCTGACAGATAGCTGCAGTGTTGTGTTATTATAGAGTAACTAATCACTAATTCATTCTCTTTAAGAAACTGGGAGATTGTAGTGTTTATAGGAGAGCAGGACGGAGCAGTAACATGCTTAATGTTATGGCCTGCTGCCACCTTACAGGTGCAGCATGCTGTGACCCAGTTGCTATTGTGGTCTTACAGAGGGTTGTAGTCCCTGACATTGAGAAACATTTTTAAATGTGGTACTAACTTAACTCATGCCCAATTCTTAGTTTTATTCTTTTTATTGCATCACTTGACAGGATTCACCTCAGTGATCACTGAGAGGAAAGGACCCATGCTCTTTCATTTTTGTGCTGCGACACCACCCCTGTTCGTGTTGTGGATCATCATGGCCCAGGTTGCTGGCCAGGAGGATAGAGAGAAAACTACTGCACTGAAAGGTGAATTATTATTTATAACAATAACACTAATACATAATCATTTAAGGAGAATTAGTAAAACAGAGGGAAACAGGGTTTACGTTTCTGAGCCAGATTAAGTTTTTTTTCCCTTCTATTTTGACCTAACGGCAGGCACACCAGCATTTCAGACTCAATACCACACAAATCAGTAAGATTATGAGCTGTAATAAACTGTCTTTTTAAAAAATATATATAATTCGTAAGTGAGATGGAGGCAGGTAACAGTCACAGCTAAAAGGAACAAATAAAAAGCTTTGTTAAACGATGGGAAATATTTTAAAAGCATGGTTTAAAACAGAGGTTCTTTAAATGTAAGGAAGAGAGCCACTGCATTTAGGGTGAGGACAGCTAGGAAGAAATATACAATTTAACATGCTTTATTATTTTTTTTAGGGAAAATTAAAAACTGATGCTGTTATGCTGACCTTTACTGACTGACTCCATTTACTAAAAGTGATTAATTTTACTAAATGAACTAAAACTATGAAATATGAATCAACTATAAAAATATATTAAAACTATAAAAATATGAATCAACTTTGATCGAAAGGACCGAAAGGTTTGGGCATCTGATTAGGATGTCTCCTGGACAGCTCCTACGTGAGTTACACCCTACTGGGAGGAGGCCCAGGAGAGGTCGTTTCTGAGGATGAGCTGGAGGAGGTGGCTGGGGTGAGGGAAGTCTGGGCTTCTCTGCTCAGACTGCTGCCCCCACGACCTGAACCTGGATAAGCATCAGAAAATGGATGGATAGTTGGATGGATCAACCTTAATTAATTTTATTGTTCAAGATTAATAACAATCATGATGTGTTCGGTGTGAACTTTTACCTTGCCAGTCATGCCAGAAGTACTTTGGGAGCCCTTACAGAGTAATGTAACAGTGACTGATCACCTTTATACTACGATGAAACCTTTTTATTCTGACTGGAGCGGTCACTTTCAGGATGACACTGCCACCCTTCGCAGGGGTCAAGGGGTCACTTAATGGTTTGATAAAACTGCTGTGTATTGACACAGTGGTTAGCGCCATGGCCTAGGTCCTAGGTTCAGATCAACCAGCCATTTGGGAGTTTTCTGTGTTGAGTGTGCATGCTTGGCCTCTTCTCCCTGGGTTGGTCATTCTAAATTGGCCAAATGTATGGCCTATTTAGAATGACCAGCATAGAGTGTCTTAACTCTATGTTAGTCCTCTTAGCAATTGTCCAGAGTGTACCCTGCTTCTTGGGACAGTTGGGATAGGCTCTGGTCCAACCGTGATTTTGAATTGGATAAGTGGAAGAAAATGGCTGGATGGTTATACATCACCCCAGTAGACTGTTGAATAACCACATGGGCACATGTCAGTTTTACACCTTACCAAGACATTTTATGGTATCTCTCTGTTAGGATATGTTAAAAATTTGTCTCTTGAACTTAAAACTACACTTAATGTATATATTGCATGTATTGTATGTGAATGCTCTCTTTTCTACCCACTATACATCTTAATGATGATTTAAGAAGACCTTTTAGTTTAAACAAGCACGGGGGCACTGTATCATCATCTGTTGCTTCATCATATGGGGATAATGAAAGTAAAATGTATATAGTGATTTCAACATTGTGGGAGAGAAACTGAGATTACAAAATGAAGATGTGGATTTTGTATAATGCAGATAAGTGGAGAAAAACGGATGGATGGATGGAGTTTGTATCATTGAAATAAAATCATTTGCTTTTTTTCCACAGATTTGCTGTCAAGAATAGACTTGGATGAACTGATGAAGAAAGATGAACCTCCTTTCACTTTCCCCAAAACCTTGGAGGAGTTTGAATATGCCTTTAATGAATGTGAGTGCATAGATTTACTTTTTAAAACAAAAGCCAATAGTGTCATGATGAGCTCCACGGTTCGTCCGGTTACACAAAGCCTGCTGCCGTGACAAAAAACACCAAATCCCATGACATCTAGAGATGTCAAAGATGACAAAGATTAGATGAGTTATGCTCTTTTTTCTAGTCTACTTGTAGCCTTCTTTGCTGACACGTGCACAGTTCTGTAGTGTCATGGCGTCATGGATGAATCTGCATGGTCACAACAAATTGAATGGTACACTGACTTTCACACAGATCCCGATAAGAAAATGTAGATCACTCAGACCCAAGGGAGAGAGATACAGAAAGTTTCTCATTGTCATAAGTGACACTGCAGACAGCATAGACATAATTCTTTAACTGAGGTGAATGTGTTACATTTTGTCTGGATTGAGGAAAAACTCTGTAAGGTCTGGAAGTCAATTCCAGGAAAATATACAAGGGTCTGTCTTTTACGCGTCAGCTGTAGTGGTTTCCAATTTTTATGGCTCGTGACGCCTTAAAATAAAGCAATGTCTGCTTGTAACTTTTTGTTGCAAACTGATGAAATCCACCAGTAAGCAAATTTGTAAAAGTCAGGTCAGATTTGTGTTAAAACAAAAAAGGTAATACTTTTTTCTGCCTTGATTTACTTCTTTTGTCGTCTTGTGATCCGTGAGATTAAATCTTAGAGTGCTAGATGGGTCATGGTCCTCAGGTCGGGGAACTGGAATCATTACCGTTCTCTTTTGTGTTATGTCAGCATTTTATATTTAATGACAATGTCTCTTTGAGCAAGTAAAGGTGTATGTCATTCAACATTAGAGTAAGGAGCAGAGCTGAAGCCAAAGTGGTGCGGGTGTAGATGATATGAAAGTCTCTTTAGGATTCTCTTGGCTTGCTTTAATCAAACCAGGTGGAGAAAAGGGGGAAGAGCTGGAAAGGTAGTAGTGCTCGTGATTTTGGCTTACTATTCCTTTGTAGCCTCTTCCTCTCTCTCTCGCGCCCTCTCTCTGTTCTCTGTCAGTGTCTCTACTGGCTGTCTGTCTGGCTGAGTGGGGGACATGTTGTGTACTCTACGGCCCGTCAGTAA
Source organism: Oreochromis niloticus (assembly GCF_001858045.2). Lineage (NCBI taxonomy): Eukaryota > Metazoa > Chordata > Actinopteri > Cichliformes > Cichlidae > Oreochromis > Oreochromis niloticus. Next base: position 14,911,857 of record NC_031977.2, read on the forward strand.
CCTACTCAGCCTTGCCCTCTGCCTGACGGAGCATTTGCATAACCTCGCTGTGCCTAAGAACAGAGACATGGAGACTTAGCCCCCACCGGCTATTATGCCAACACCCGCCAACCACTCTACCCCACCCGCAAGTCCCAGCTCAGTCTACCATGGAGGCAGAAACACATTCAGAGACTCTCCATCTCCTCGTCCTCCTGCTTCTGTCTCCTTTCATCCCTTTTTATATCCCTTCCTCTGTATTTCTCTATTTTCACATCCTGTGTAAAATCTCCAGCTGAAAAAGAGCTTGCTCTCTCTCTCTCTCTCTCTCTCTCCCTCTCTCCCTCTCTCTCTCTCACACACACACACACACACACACTGCACAGCCCTACCAATCTGTATGTCTTGTCAGTTTCTACTCAGGCCTGTTTTTGAAGGATAGCATTTCTATTAAAGCCATGGTGGCCCTCAGGCAATGTCTCTAGTATGTCGACACACAGTCGCTCTGGCTTGCAGGCATTTATATAGCTGCTCTCGGGCTACTTTAGCCAGAGACAGGTGGAACAAAAATGTTAATTTGACCATGTAATGATGTGAATACAGAAGAGGCTGTGTACAATAGTTTGCAGGTATCTTAATCACTGAAGATGATGGCTTCATCTTGCTAGCCCTGCGGTTTTCCATTACTGGAAATCCAAGGTTATGTACACCTAATTAAGCGGCCAAATTGAGAACAGAATGCTAATTATGACAGAAAAAGAGGAGAAAAGTTGAGAAAATGTTATTCCTTTGAGAGGATGTGATGTGGGAGACGGTGGAGCTGATCACCCCCAGCTCATGCATACACACACACAGACACACACGCACCTACACAGACACACACACACCTTTGCTACTGTAGGATTTCATTATAGCTCCTCTTTTAGGCAGTAGTGTTTAGATCCTCACCCCTCCACGAATGCATAATTGATTTTTTTTTTTTCAAAGTACTTTTTGTGCACACTGCTTTATCCTAACTTCTTGTGTACCTCTCAGGCACAAATCTATTTTTTAATGCAAAGCGACACCGAACCTGCATTCAGGATTACAGGTTGTCTAACAACTAACTATGAAAGCGAATGTTGTTATATACAGTGAGCTAGCAATGTACGATTTATCACATTGATAGAGGTGTGAAAATGGTGGCAATTTAGAAGGAAATGAAAAAAATGCGCATTCTTTTATCTTGCAAAGATATATTTATTTATATCTTAGATGGTTTTTACGTTTTGCAATAATTGAGAAAGTATGAGAGCCCCCTGGCTATTTGGGTTAAGTATGTGTACTTTTTGTGGCTTAGCTCTTACAATTTTTGCAGTCATAAAGGTCAAAATTAAATTTAACACTGTTTAGTGTTTTATTGTGTTGTAGTGTCAACTGGAGGATCGATGAGCTCATTGCTAAGGTAGGGGTTCCACAGCCACATGAGGGTAATTGCTGAAAAAAGTAGTACCATTTCTGAACACTGTTTTTGTATCTTAGGACTGTTTTGCATTAAATATATCTTGAATATACTAAAAGCTCCCCTCGTTTCCTTGAATTATAATAAATCACTTAAGCATCGTTTCAAAGACTTTTCGTTTTCTCTGTCAATTCTTTTGTGTAGTAATGGCAGTGTGGCTTACTTGTAGCAATTTACGGAAGCGCAGATACTTAAGTGACACCTACTGTATTCCCACACCTGGTCCTCCTGGCTGGAGCTTCTGATCTGTGTGGGTTTTTGTGTGTGTGTAAGCTCTTCTGCTTAGGGTGATTGGCTGATGCCCAGACAACATCCTCAAAGGAATTACGAGGAGCAGTTGTCGTTGTGCCTAATGCTTGCCAGCCGAACTTTCTCCCTTCATGCTCACACGCATACACAAAACATACTGAGAACCTTTCCCACACCCACTTTAGTCTTTGCTCTTGGAGATTTCAGGTGGAAAAGGCAGGGACAGAATTGTGGCCTGTCGCCAGAGTGAGCACTGAAGGAGAGGGAGAGGGAGATGGGCACTGTTAAAGAGGAAGGGGAGAGGCTTTTTAGATGAGTGAAGAGACAGAGAGAGGGAAAGAGAATTTTTACCATACCAGCTGTCCAGCTCTGGCCTGCCAGACAACCCAGAAGGCTGTTGGAGTCGTGACTGGAAGAATGCTGCTGCATCCACGGGCCTTGTACCTGCCAGATGGGGGTGGGGGTAAGGGGTGGGGGGGGGGGGGGTGGGGGGGGATAAGAAATAAGCAGTAAAAAAAAGTCAAGTTTAGTTTGGCAGGCAGATGTACGTTTTGATGTGCAGTCAAGAGCAGGGATTCACCTACTTTACTTGCACGCTGTAATAGAAATAATAGAAAGGTATTGTTTATTATTATTACACATGTGTCTTTTTGTCCCATTACATTTTTTTCCCACAGATGGCCAGCTCCGCCATATAAAAACGGGTGAACCCTTTGTGTTCAATGCCAGGGAGGATCTCCACCGCTGGAACCAGAAACGCTATGAAGCTCTTGGAGAGGTAACACACTGCTTTTTCTGCTGGCCTGCCAGTTCATAGTATGCTTTATTATGCTTCAGTTGGGCCATATTGATCAAGCTTGGCTTCAGCTGCTGAGCTTATTAGGAATATCTGTCTTGACTGGTGAGAAGATGTTGCACTGGTTGTTGTCCGTTTGGACAGCAAATAGGCTCAGACTGACACTCAGAGCTATGGGCAACTAACATACAGAATGTATTCTAAGCACTTGCTCTACAAAGACAGGCAATAGAATCTACAGCCACTGAGTACAATAAGATTTTTGTTCACTTTACATTAAAAACATACACAGGGTGTATCAAAAAGCATAATCTAATTTAAAAAAAAAGCTCATTTTAATAGACATAAAAGCTTGTGGTAAATTTAAAAATTCTTCCTGAATATAAAGTTTTACATATAAAACTTGCAGTTTTCAGAAGTGCTCAATGTGCCCCCCTCCAGACACATGGCACAGATCCATATTGTAGTCAAACCCGTCCCATACGTTTGCGAGCATGTCTAGAGTCCCTGCTGTTGGCATCCTGTCTATCTGCAAACATGTGAAACTTACGAGTCTCCTGTTTTGATCTTCACCGGTAAACAGCTGTGCAATTAAAGCACTTTGAAATCGGGAAATTCTTTTTGATACACTCTGTATATTAACACTGAATCTTAGCCTTTTTAAACCAACGCTAATGTTATCTCGTTTAAGCTAAAACCAAAATCTCACAATAGCATACTTTCATAACTTTCAGTCTGAAGCTGTTTTTTTTTTGTGTGTGGAATTTGGTACCAGGAATCATGAAATTTTAGTATTGGTAGGGATCATTGGCGTTGTGACATTACAACTTTTCTGCCAAAAACTTAAAGCTGAACTTTTAGAAGCAATTTGAAATAGGTATAGGTAGTCTCATTTTCTTCAGCTGATAATCATCCTTCTTTTTATGACTTTATTATTTCCTCTGACTTGAAAACATTATGCTTTGGTCCCTTTTAGGCTATTGCTTTACACTACTCGCTGTAAAAAACAAGGTTATTTGGTTCGAAACACAGAAGTTTGGCACCCTGTAGATTCACGCTCCTTTTACTGCTTTTCATTATCTTGTACGAATTAATCATATTTTTATTATATTTCTCAGCATGACTAAAGACCTGTCTTTAAGTTTAATCAATTGTATTTATTTTTAAGAATCCTGATTTTATAACTGTGATGAAGCCTCTAGAATATTTTTCTTCATTTTCTCTGATCATTGCACGGTTTCACCTTGGAGTGAATTTGCTGGTGTATCGACTCCTGGAAAGATTGTGGTATTGTGTTAACAGACATCCGAATGCTCCACACCAGCAAACTGGCAACACTTCTCCATTTAAAGACGCGGTCACACTTCCTGATAATCAGTTCATCAAGTGCATTTGATTAGTGGCACCTGGCTCCTACTTACCCTCTTAATTGGGGTGGCTGTGGCTCAGGAGGTAGAGCAGGTCCTCTTCTAATTGGAAGGTTGGTAGGTTCGATCCCTAGCTGCTCCAGTCTACATGCCAGTGTCCTTGGGCAAGATACTGAATGCCGAGTTGTGCCCAATGGATTCAGAGTATAAATGTATACAAATAGATAGGAGCAGGTAGTGTTAAATACTGCTTGTGTGAATGTGTATGTAAATATGTGGTGTGTTGGATAAAGCACTTTGAGCGCTCAAACAGAGTACAAAATCATTATATAAGAACGAGTCCATTTATCTCCTATGGGTGTACTTAGTTTTTCACAGACCTCCATACTGTCCTATGAAAACTTTCTTTTTTTTTTCTTTTTGTGTATAAATGTTAAATGATGATTAAAAATGCCCTCGTATGATTTGTTACCCAGACCTTCCAAATAACACTGTGCATATCTGTACAAGTAGATCACAGCCTCTCACTCAACTGAATAGCCACAGAGAGCACTTTGTTTATGGTGGGAGAGGAGACTTTACACTCATCTGTAGGTTTTGGTGACTGTTTGTCCAAAAAGTCACTAGATGTGTCACTAGGTACTTAAAGGCACCTTTTGTAAAATCTCACCACTAGATGTGAGCAGATTGCAGATTGCAGTCAGCTGAATTCTGTTTTCTTACCCCTCCCAATTCAAAATACAAAATACATCTGTAGTGTTTACCTCAGCTGTCAGTATGTGTCCACATCTATTTACTTTAGAGGAAGCTATAAAACTTTGTGAATGGATTTCGATACGAGTTGATGAGTCATTAAAGTTCATGGCTGTTCAATGACAGTAATACTGAGGTGAGTTGTTGAGGATTTCCTGAGCTTTTTTATCAGCAACTGTTGAGCTGTTAGGCTGCTATTAGCCTTTGTTAGCTGCTGTTAGCTTGACACTGTTGGACTCGGACAGTTAGCGAAGAAACTCGCATATAATGTGAGAATGTAATCAAACTGTTTATCAGAGAGGAAGTGTAATTTTTAGGACACTAGGGGCTAATTTAGCTGGCATAATGTCTACTGATAATACGTAATTGTGACAATATCAAGGAAAAATAAGCATGTTTGTGTGTTTAGAGCCCGGACTTCAGTTCAAGTGATGAAGATTGAGGTGAGGAGGAAGAGAATGACATGATATTCCAGGTGTCAGTTGCGTTGCCTCTTTCTTTTGTTTTTTTCACTTCTTTGGTGAAGGGGACCCCTGCTCAGATGATAAAACATCGATATGATCCTTCATATCTTAAAGTCTGATGCAGTTAGGTGTAATGGTAGTGTTCATGTTAGTTACTGTATTTTAAGATGGTGGGGCAACATGGAGGCTTTCACAAACTATGTATTTCTAAGATATAATTACACACTAATAATTCTATATTTATGAATACAGTATTATTTTTTCCTGTTAAATAAACTCAAAAAACGACTGACTGTAACTTTGAAAAAAAAAATGGATTTAACTAAATGCATTATTTAAGCAGAGCTCAATATTTTCTGTGGAGCTCTTTGATGCACCTAAGAATTTTTTTCTGTATATCCAAACATACACCATTTTAAAGTTCACCTCTAATTCACTCCCACAGTTCCACAACATACAATATGCATTAAGATAATGAGACAAATGTTCTTTTGTAATCTTTTTCTTTTTTTTTTCTTTTTGTAATTTGCATTTCCTACTATGTTGCTTTTAATTGTTGTGAACATTCTTTGAAGTTCAAAGCAAAGTGATAGACCTGTTTGTGGGATTACCTGGGTTTTTTTTAATGCTGTATACAGTAGCTCCTTTGAGAGCCGTCTGTAAATCCCCCCCCCCCCCCTTTCTTTTGAATGCTCGGGCACTATCTACCAGCATCTAAAGAGGATGTAGAAACAAACATTTGGTAGCAGGAAAGCAAAGGCCCAGAAAGAACACACAGATATTTAAACCAGCTGAACTCGAGCATCTGAGGGGGGCCAAGCATTCAGATGAAGCAAATAATCATCAAGCACAATGTATGCAAATTTTATTCATCCTGTGATTAAAAAAAATTGACAGTTATATCTTCTTCAGAGAAGGAGAAAGGAAATAGTGTCAATTCCTGTTGATGTGAGCTTGTGTAATGAGAACAAATACTGTATGAGTTGTGCTTCAGGAGATTAACTGGCTAAGAAGAAAGGAGCACTACCTGAATAAGCAATATTATCTGTCTGTTGTTTTTAGGCCACAGATGATTCAAGAAAATGAATACTGTACCTCTCATACAGCTTTGCAAGTACAAATGCATTGTTTTTGCTGGGAAGAAATATGCTCCATTATAAATAGACACAACTACTGAATTGTATGCCTTTGGTTGTAAAAGTAGGTTATGGTGCTTAGTCAGCCTCTTTATGTGTGGGTTTAAGGATGTGCGTGTGTATGTGTGTGTGTACAAAGCCATACCTGTATGCTTATTTATGCAACTGTATAACCAATGCATGCAAATGTATTTCTCCTTGAATTCTTACTGCATGCTGTTGTTTGTTTGTGTAGTCGTTTCTCTCAACACTATCATCCTGTTCTTTATGTCAGACAGAGGACTTTTTGCAGATGTCATGAGGGTAAATGTGGAACAACACTCTATGCAGACAGCTCTGTTATAAGCCAACTCCACTCCACAACACACCCTAATGCCCTCTATCAGCCAGCCACCTGAGACGGTCTGAGAACTAGCTACATTCAGCCCAAGAGCTGTGTAAGATGGCACAAGGACATGGGTGCATGTGTTTGCCCCTGGCAGTGTGAATAGAATAGCTTCATCATTGCCCCCTAATGTTCAATCACATTCCTTTCTCTCCCTCCCTTTCTCCATGCCTCTGTCCATTTCTCCCTCCCTCCCTCTCTCCTTCCTTTCTTCCTTTTACCATCACTGTATGCTCACAGTTCTGCATTTTGCGTGGAGGACTCCTTGTATGTGCACGTGCATTTGTGTGTCTGTGTGCGCGGAGGCGGGAGGGTGGCGGCTGTATTGTCAGACACATCACAGCACCAGATGTCCAATTTGCACTTCAGCCTCGTCTGAATAGAGGGACAGATAGAAAGAGGGAGAACGAGGATGTTGGTGTGATGGCCTCCAAGCAAAAGAAAGAGATGGGAACAAAATTTTGGTTGAGCACAAGAGCAGCAAATTCTTTTTTATATATAAAAAAAAATCATTCTGAATTTCTGCCATATAATCATGGTATTATGTAGAGAGATTTGCAGATGGTATGTGAGAGAAGTTCCACCAGTCCACTTTGTTCGGAGACCATTGGCCATATTTCTCTGCATATAAGTGAGGGGGGGAAATACGTGCCTGGGCTGTGGTTCCAAAATCAGAGAAATGCTACATAAGGTTAGATAGCGCCCTGATTTTTAGATCTAGTAAAATAAATGAAATACTTATAGTACGCTATATAGCAGACTTATAGTAGAAGGCTATTCCTCAGATTCATAAATTGAAAACCTTTAAATGTACTCAAGCAGCATCTGTTTATTAATAATATGAACTATGTTTTGTAAGGGAAGCTTGGTTATTTTGTACAGATAGGACTGGAGAAACCCACCTGAAAACCCCACACACTACTGGTATAGTGACATTTCCCATTTTTGGCTCTCAGTGTTATCATTATGGCATATTACAGCTTAATAAAGAGTGGGCTATCTGTGCAATGTTATTCAATGCAGCAGGGTCACCTCAGCCTGTGTAGGTGTCAGTTGTAGTCTAATTCCAGTGATTTGGTGATGAATCTCTCTGATAGGAGACAAGCATAGGGTCTGGCCCAGATGGAGCTCTATTAAGCTGTTAATAAATGAGGATTCTTCTCTGCTCTGTCTGCATCTGTCGAATGGAAGGCAGTCACAAATTTGTAAACACACACACACAGTCAGAATATTATAATGAAGTAAAGCTAGCCAGATGGCTGAATTAGAGAGCTGTCTCTCTCTCCCTCTCCCTCTCTCTCGCTCTCTCTCTTTCTCGTTTTCTCACTGTCTCTTTATCTCTCTCTCTCTTGTCTCATACAATATCTACAGTCCCTCTGTTATCTTTTTTTTCTCCTCCTGTCTCACTCTGTTTCCACATTATGGATATTGGTTGTCATATTGGCGACTTGCTAGCCAAGGTTTCGGGCACTGGTGCTAGTGCAAGTGAAGGGTATAAAATGTGTGGTACAAAAGTCTGAGACCACATGTGAAGATACTTTTAAATGGCATTAATTATTTATAATTAGAAATCATGATATGAGCTGTGATCTGAAATTAAAATTCAATCTTTGAAAAATGTCTTAGTATTTAATTACATAATGCGCTTGAGATAGGCCTGTGTGCAAAACCCACGTTTTCCAGTATGATTGCTTTTGTGGTGTCAGGAAAGCTCGCTGTCCCAGTATATTTTCACTTGTGTTGAGCTCAGGTGTGTGTGAATGCCTCTTTTGTTTTTTTTCTTTGTTTTCTTTCTGGCCTTCAGATACTTCTTGAAAACCTGCAAGGTTTGTTTTGGGTTATTATCCTGCATCATTATAAATCCCGCTGCGCAAATATTCAATAAGAAGGTATAACAGGTTTCTAACAAAAACCTGTAGTCAGCCAAAAGAAAATCTTTGGTGATTATAATTGTATCTAGTCTTAATCCAATGAAATTGTTCAGTGGGTGGGTTAATATCTGGATTAATTTAATCTTCCACAGTGTGTGAATTGCTCTGTACATACTGTCTTGGGCCTGTGAACTTGTAACTTTGGCTACCATAATAATATTAAAGAAACAAATACAGTGTATTTGTGTTCAGCACTGACATCCTAACACTAGCAAATTAACCTGCTGTTTTAAATCACGTTGACTATTGAACTGTTATTTGCAAACTTTTATATAGTGTAAAAGTTTGCAAATAAGTGTAAAAATGTAAAATAGTGTAAAAGTGTTTTTGCCTCTAAATTTTAACGAGACAATTTCTGTGACACAGTCTGACATAGTAATGTTAAAAAAACAAAGGAATGAGTCTAAAATTGTGGAGGTGTTCAAAGATTAGAGCTTGAATATTACTCGTACAATAAATCTGAAATGATGATCTGTGCTCAACAATGTGGAATTTTTTTTCTCACTTATCCTTTATATATGTTTTAGCCTCCTTGAAGTGTTTGGCCTTTGATTTTACTGCTTGTCCTTTGAGAGTAATGGTAGATGCCCCTTATTTTAAAGTACTTTTGCTGTACCTTTAATAACTGGCCGTCAGTCTAGAGTGTAGCCTGCCTCTTTCTCAGTGTCAGTCCTCCCAGAAAATAGGCATTATTCCCAAATTGTTGAGCTATGCTCTGCTGGAGTTACTGTACACCCAGTCATGTTGCTGACCTGTTGCCAGTTAACCAAGTTACCTGTGAGATATTGCATCTTTGTTTTTTAGCACTAACCAACCTTTGTAATCAAATTCTTTGACAGTGTTTTTGAAAATACACTGAGAAACATCAGTGTACTCTTTTAGTTTTACTCTAGTCTTCAAAGAGTATCTAAAGAAAAAAACAATCATATACGTGACTTATTTTGAGAAGTAGGGAAGTAGTGGTGTAATAAGAAATATTATTTACTATTAACTGGATTCACAGGCTATTCAAACAGATGTTTTATTTTACATTTTTGTTCTGTTAAACAAACTTTGAAGCATTTTCTCCCATTTTGAACAAGAAATGGATGATGTTCTTTGCTTGTAGAGGTTCTTTGAGTTACCCATAAAAAGTCATTGAGCAGTCATTAAGTGTTGCATCCAGCCAATGATGGAAACCCTGGAGACAGGCTTCCATACTGTACTTAAAGCACCAGGAGGCCCCATAACAGTTGTGGACCATTTTGTTGGGAAGCTAATGGGATCTCTCTAAAGAGGAACTATAAATGACAGCTGTCTGCCCTGAGCCACCGACTGCCATCACGTATCCATTCCCAAAACACTTTAAAACTGCTGCTGCAGCTTTTGCGAGAGCATGAAGGAGGAAGCAGACACATCCAGACAAAAAAAAAAAAAAATGGTTGCAAGGAGTGGGTGAGGTGGATTTGAGTTGATGAAAGAAAAGGGAATTGGGCAGGGGATGGGGGTGGGGGTGGAGGGGCTGTTGGGGAAAAGACAGGAGAGCTGGTAGTTACAGCACAGACATCTGTCGCTGCTGCCGACACCCACCGAGGCATACAATACCTTAGTTTGAATTAGCCCTCTGCCGGCTTCTCAGTTAACACCTGAGGAGGTCATTATGATGCCATTAGGATGAACAGTGCAGGGAGGGCAGAGAGGGAGTGAGAGAGAGGGATATCCACGCTAAGTGTAAACAGTCTGTCTGTCTGTGTCTGAGAACTTTCTCTTCCCCTGGAGAGCCCTCTCTCCTCTGACAGAAGAATGACAGAGACCTCATGGGAATTACAGCATTCTCCCTCTCTGTCTCTCTCTCCCTCTGTCTCTCTCTTTGTTTCCCACGCGGACTGACAGATCACAAATTCACAGCAATAGGGCCTATTTTAATACATTTTCTGTTGGTACATGAGGCTGACTTAAAATAAACAACCTTTCTATTGCCTCACGCTCACTCTCATTTTCACAGTATCTCTCTTTCTGAGTATGCTTTGCTGTTGTTGCCGCTGTTGTTGTGCTGCATTGTTCAGGGGGATTTTCTTCTTTTTTTTCTCCCCCCTTTTTCTTCCTTTCCTCTATTCTCTGGAGAAGAAGGAATGCTTTTCTGGGTGCAGTCAGTGATACGGCACGGAGCAGCTCTTTCAGTTTCATTATATAAACAGCTTTGATGCCTCTTCTTGCTCTCTGGTTTCTATGGCTAAGTGGCTTTGGGAGAGGGCTCTGGACTAGAGAGACAAGAGGTGTGTGTGCTTCTGCTTTGGTTTCCTGTGTATGTGTGTATACAGTATGTGTCTCTGTCTTTACTATGTCCTCGCACGTGCCTTCTTCCACCTAAATATAGTTTTGGAGATGAAGAGGTGTGGCCTCAGTGGCCTCAGTAAGTGTTAAAAATGTTTCTAATTACATTGTTTTAACTTCCTGAAACTGGCTCTCAAACTTAAACTCTGGATTATTTAAAAGTTGAGACTAAGCAACAGTTTAAAATATGTTATTAAAAAAATAATTAATACATACAAACAAATTGTATTTCATGATTTTGTCTTTGGGCTAATTTTAGATTATGACATTCTTTTGCTTCCTTGTTATAACCCCAGTTTTTGTTGCACTGAGCATCAAAACCATTTCCTGCTTAATCACTGTCATCCTCTCGCTCCGATCCTTCTTTTCTCTTAATATTTGCTTTGCTTTCCCTTATTCCTGTTCCTCATCTTTATTGCCTCTTAATCTGTCCTCCTCTTCCTGTCTTGGTTCTCTTACTCCCAATATTTGTTATTTTGTGTTTCTGGGAAGACTGAGCTGCTTATTGCCCCAGGTGCGGTCAGCCAAACCAGGCATGACTGTTGCAATCAGTGGGAGAACACACACACACACACACACACACACACACACACACAAACACACACACACACACACACACACACACACTTAATGTGGGAGGTCTTCTTCTCTGTCTGTAGTGAGGAGTTTAAGAGTATATCTACTTGCAGCCACGATGGTCTTCATTAAGACCTTGGCGTGGTGTTTGTTTGTGAGTGATGAAGAGACTGTTATGGGGATGACCAGGAGTTTGCGAGGAGCTGATGTCACTGCCCACCCACTTAAGGGCCTCTTATCAAGGCCATGCACTGCACTGTTCTCTCTCTCTCTCCCACATCCCCTCTTCAATTACCCCTTCTCCTCTCAGCTGTTCACCGCTGTGGGAGCTGGCACGAGACTATGTGTCCTGGGGATTTCTTCACATCCCTCCCTTCATGTCTTCTTTCTTTCCTCCTGCTGAGCTTCCTTCTAAGTCCCTTCCTTCCTCTCTGATCCCCCTCTTCATGGTTCATCACCACAATGCTTCCTCTACACAAACCACAGACACAGAGGCGACCTCGTACTCCAAAGATGGTCCCAGGATCTGCGTATATTTATCACAGGCATGTGGAAAGTTTGTTTTATTAGTATAATTTATCATCATTTACATTCTGTCTGAGTTTGTTTCTCTGAAGGCTGAAAAAAAAAACGCAGTAAAGGGTGCAGATACAAATGTTTTGCAAACTGCCACTCGTGTGTGTCTCTGAAGATAACATCATGCAGTGTGGGACTTTGACCTCAACCTTTTACAATAGTCTAAACTAATGTAATTTGAACCTGCGCTGACATTTAAAATAATGCTGTGCCTGTGTCTTGTTAGCCTGATAATACAAGCGAATTGCAGATAAAAAGATCATGGTAGCATTTGTGGCAGTGAAACCTATTGATTTCACTCCTATAAACATGCTTCTGTGTTTCTCCATCTCATTCCCCTTGCATCCCTTCTCTTTGTGTGTCTTAATATTACTTGCCAAATCAGTTCCTCGTGCTTGTCTTATCGTCTGATGCTGACAATGTAGACACTCAGAGTTGCATCCTGCAGGCATTTTCATTAAAGCACTAATACACATTGGTAATTAGGTGACAAAGAGGCCTCTCTTATTGTACTGATCAGCTGCTGAGACGTAGTCCTCGGAGGCCGGCACAGAAGTAGGTTGCCTGTGTATGTGCGTGTTTCAGTGTGTATCCAGTCTGTGCCATTGTTACTAAGGAATTCGGATGTTGTGTGGTGGCACTGTCCCTCTTTAGCTCTTATTGGATCTTGACATTATAAACTAAAGAGAATTGATATGATGACCCAACAGTCCATTGAATATTATTTTCCTATTTATAATCTACATTATCTTTTATGAGTGGAAACATATTCATGCAGTGAAACTCTTGCATTCCCCCCCCCACACACACACTTTTTCTCCTTTCCCTATTCCCCATCACTCTCTCTTCTTATTTTATATCAGATGTTTCTTGAGCCACCTGAGGCACAGAACAAATAACATGCTGCAAATGAAATTTCCTGTGAAGCTTATTGATGTCATTAAACACTAGCATACTGAGGCCCAGAATCATTTTAGTCTTCATCAGACCAGCTGACATTTTAGTGAATTAGCTGTGAGGTTCTGTGGGGGTGAGGTGGGCTTGTTTTAGCTCCTCTACCACCACCCTCCCATAGGGTCAAATGGTAGAATCAATGATTTCATTTGGTCTGTCTGCTGGCCTTTGATTGGCTGGCATAAGGCCAATATGTGTCTGATTCATAATGTAATTCTTGTGTTTGGCTCTTTAAGGAGTATCCTATGTTAGCACTGAGTTTATTTTGGGTATAACGTTACAGTTTTGTGATTATCATTAAATTCATGTTTGACGCAAAAGCTGCTCTTCATATTATTTATTTATTTATGAGTTCGTAATTTGCATTTGACCTTGCTGTTCCAAAGATCTATTAAGTAAGTTTGGTACATGCAATTTTAGAGATATGCATAATTTAATTGTTCCATGGTTGACATAAAACAATGAAATGTGGGCTAAAGAATTAAAGAATATTTATTTATTTGTTTATTTTTGTGCCAAAAGTTGCAAAAGCTGAACACCTCATGTCCCTTAAATGTTGCATTACTGTTGTTTGTTTGGTTTTTTTGCTTTCCTTCTAATTTTTCTGTACTGATTCAGAACATTTTTGCACTTGGCATTGTAGCACTGAGCAGTCATCCTTTCCCTTCTCTAAATAAGTAATTTCATTAGTACACACAGCAAGTTTGCTGGGTTCTGCAAAACACTGGCAGCTTGTGAAGGTCAATTTGTATTATTTGGCATTGTTTGGATTTATAAATGGATATATATTTTTAACTTGTTAACCAAACATTTCATTTAGTAAAAAATGCGATGACCAACCCCTGTTCCGCTTGTTGTGTGCATGTCTGCTTTCTGGTATTTTTTAAATCTCAGCACAGGTTTTCTCCTTTCCACACATTAATGTCATTTGGGCATCATCCCGCTCTGTGCGGCGAGACATAACAGTGTCTGGTTGTTGCTTGTTTGTGTTTGGGGGTCGATGGGTTCAGCATGACTCGAGCTCGGGCGCGCTGCGTAGCTGTGGCACCACGGCTGGCCTTTGGTTTCCTGATTTAGTAAGACTAACACTTCTAAAACAAACCAATGTGAGCCTCCATAGCAGCAGCTCTCTCTGTGGTCCGTCAACCAAACACAATTGTTGTGACATGTACAGGACAGAGAGTTTGTCATAGCATGCGTTGAGACATCATAACAGCGTCAATAGCTCTACTACATCTTACTGCTAGTGGTGGCGTGCCTTGCCATCTATTATCACTGTTAACTCCTCTGTCTCTCTCTCACACCTGATCAAAAATTGAAATCTGTTCCGAGTGCTTCTCTGTGTTCTCAGCTGAGCAGGACAGGGGGAGAAGAAAAAAAAATAAAAATAAGGAAAATGGAAAAGAACGTTGTTAATGTCACTGAACCATGAAAGGCTTGGCCCGGGGTTGGAATGACTCGGTATATAAGGTTCTTTAGTGCTGTGGCTGCGGGGATAAACATAACTTACATCAGCCCTTCGCTTGTACAGGAGATTTCCTCTCCTGGCACTTACAACCTCAACACTCTCACTACACTACACAGTGTGTGTACGTGTGTGATTCGCACACACGTACACACACTACACATAGTACAATCCAGACCCTTTCAAGTTGCTCGTGCTCACACACACACACACACACACACAGACCAGAGGGCAAACGAGGGCTGTGAATAGTATTTTTTATTCTGTTTGTAAGCTTGACAGTGGGTGCTATTACTTGTTCACACATGCACACAGTTTAGTTGACTTTTGTGGGATGGATTTGTATCAACAGCAATATAAAATTATTAATTGCTTTAAGACTGTATTATCAGTGTAATGTCTCACTGTGTGTTTTCTGTGTCTTTTTTTCCCTTTTTTTCCTCTGCAGATCATCACTCAGTATGTTTATGAGCTGTTGGAGAAAAAGTGCAACATGACTAAAGAAACCCTGCCAGTAAGTACCCATACTGAAAAGAGGCATTTTCTTCTTTGATTTATGCCATTGAAGATTAAAGGGAGTATTAAATATTAAAATTGACGTAAATGCTTAGGCTTCAGAGTGTGATTATGATATTGAGTGTTCTGTTTAAAAAACTAAAGAAAAGGGGATTGTGAGGAGTCAGCTCTCCCAATTCATTCTTTGTCTTTCTTTTTCTATCTCACTCAGTTTCTCTCTTACTCCCTGTCTTTCTTACCCTCCTCCTCTGCCCACATCCTTTGTGCAAAAGTGTCTCCTCAACAAATTAACTGTATTGTGACGTTTCATTTCAAAGGCACAGAGGCGCAGCATGCTGATGCTTAATCTGTTTTGCATTCAATTGCGCTGAAGGGGACTTTCTCTTCTGCCATCGTGGAGTTATTCTTTGCCCAGCTCATCCAGGCTCAGAGCGCACACTTAATTCCTTTTATTTGTTGTTGGAAGCATGTTTGTCTCTTTTTCCCCCCCTTTACCTCGCCATTCCTGCTCTTTTTTCTGTGTATAAAAGTAGTGATCATTTTTCAGTGCGCGTTTATGGGGATGTTAGGCAGCGCCAGTGTTTAGAAACATGCCAAAGTTAGCTCCAGCACTAACAGTGTCCATAAATCACCTAGCCAGAGTCAGCGCCTTTCATTAGCCCCCATACACTTTTACTGGTTTATCTGCCTGGCCTATTTATCTCATTATTCCCCTGGAAAATTGCTCTGTTATGCTTTTCTGCTGCCCACCCGCCCACACGTATACGGCGTGTGTGTGTGTTGGTGGTGGGTCCGTCCACCTGCATGGCATTGAACTTGTGACCGCAGATTTTAAGAAGATTAACCGCAGCCAAGTATAGGGAGAAGGAATGAGGGCGCACAAGAGAATAAAGGGTAAGATTTTCTCCCCCACTTGGCTCCCTTTGTCTGTTTGGATTAAGTTCTTGCAGCTGCCACCCATGGCTTTTATGGACAGTGTTTGTCTCCTTAGCGGTTATTCTAGGCATACTTGGGAAGGATGCAAAGAAGCACTGGATGTGGAGCACAACGGCACACACTTTCTCTCTCTCTCTGTTTTACTCTCTGTTATAAGGACTGTTATCTGAGTGGTTAATGTATCGATGCATTTGAGCTTTTTTAGAGTACACACAAGAGAACTTATGCACTTTACATATGGAAAATATCTTTTTTTTCAGATGATTATCTAAAGCAATATAATTCAGAGATGTACATATAAAATCACAACAAGATTGTTTTAAAGCATTGTATTTGAAATGATTTCACATTTCGCTGACACGTGGTAACCCGTATTTTTCTGGACGTTCAGGTGGATGCCACAGAAGATGAACCCACCGGTTTTATCTACCTCAGCCCAGATGCCTTATCCAACCCATCTAAGCTGCTGGTGCTGATCCAGGGCAGTGGTGTGGTGCGGGCTGGTCAGTGGGCCCGTAGGCTAATCATCAACCAGGACTTGAACTCAGGGACACAGATCCCCTTCATTGAAAGAGCCATGCAGGTAGAGGTCACAACAAAGAATTTCAAGCTATTTTATTATCTGTTGAACTAATGTTCTGGTCTTTGATCTGTTTCTTTTTTCTTTTTTTCCCTTTTTTTTTTGCAAAACTGCGAGTCAGCTTTGGTTTGGTGGTTTTTGTAGGACTTGTAGGATTTTGGTGTGATGGGTGCAGCACACAGTTTATTTGAAACACAGGCCTGAATGTTTGTGGCTGTTGAGCAGTTGTGGCAAAGTTAGATGCAGTGTGGAATCATATTTTAGATATTATGTACTTCACTCGGTGTTCGAATGGGATTGCAGGCGTGCTTTTTGGTTTATTAGTTTAGACTCTTGATTTACTGTATCGACTCACTTCAGTTTAACTTCATTGTACAGCTTACGCAAGCGTAGGGAAAGAAAACAAAACTTCGCCCTGGGGTCATAAGAGAAATTATGATGCTGAACACTTTGAACATTTCACATTTCATATGATCACAGAGGCAAATAATGAGCAGGCATACAGTCACATGTGCAAACTCCTACCATCAAATGATATCACGCACTGAATTTTGGCTTCATTTGTATTGTTAATAAACCGAAGCACTTTCCTCACTTTTCCTTTTCACAGAATTCTTGTGTAGCGTTCATGTGTTCATGGATGACTGAGATGGGAGAGGGAATAATGTAGAGTTTCTAGTCTTTTAGTTTTACAGGTGCACATAAAAATTGGAGGTTACGCCAAGTGCTTGCTTGTAGGGGGTCATCTGATTGTTGGGGTTTTCACTATTATTGTGGGGTTTTTGCCTTACAATTTAAAGTGCCTGAGGTGACTGTTGTGGTTTAGTGCTATACAAATAAAATGGAATTGAATTGAATTTCTTGGAACCTAATGGTGGATGCTGGGGGGACTGGTTGAAACAGCAGACAGCGATGCAAGGGAACAGCAGCACTTATCAGAGGGAGAGATGGTAAAAATCGGCAGCTTAAATAGACTGCCAAATTGGGAATGCGTGTTTGATATATAATGTGAAAAGAGTGAGGCATGTTATTGTGTGCATGCCTAAACCAGCTCACAGCCTGCTTCACAAATGTATGTGTCAGCAACCAAAAGGTACCTCTTTCTGTCTAATTATTTTCACCCGCTTCTCTATCCTCACTACCACTTCATGTATAATGACCTACTCTTCCAGATGACACAGACTAGATTCTTCCTCCCGCGTTCCTTCGTTTCCCCCTCTGATTAACATAAAAACTCTGCTGTGTAAATCCCTCTCCTATTGTGTACAACAACTGGAGAAGTTAGAGTAGCGCATGTGTGTCCATGTGCGCTAACGGATGAATCAGGTACCCCTAAACTGTCTAATACAGTTACCCCGGCTGGTGTTACAGTTGGAGAAGGCAGGGTTGTGCTGTGGAGAGCCAAAGTGACAGCTTCAATATAGAGAACATGGTGTGTGTGGTGCGAGTGTTGCCCATTCATCATAGTAAACAAGAAATCGTGTTCTTGCACCCTGACAAATCATCATCCAGACATTTACTGCACACGGGCCTTGTACTGTGAGCGCACTGGAGAAAAAGCCACACACATTTACAGTCAATTCATGCTGCTGGCATCCATTATGGACATGTTTGTACTATATTATGTTATACCACACAGTGTCTCTCGATGTCTTATGTAGTGGAGTTACAGCTACTGTACCATCTTAAAAAAAAGAGTCACTTCATGGTGATTTTGGTGTCAACTTTACAAATTTGGTAAGATTTGTCTTTTCCCTTTTTGGTCTTACAGTATGTACTGTATGATTTTATTTTAGATTTTACTTTATATTTATTGTAAGAGTTTTGAATGAAAGCACGTACTGAGGAGAGAGGAAAAATTAAAAAGGGATATGAATTTTTTTTTTTTTTTTGCCTCCAGCACAGAAGGAGAAACTCAGTAGCTACCCTACACTACCAGCCAATGTTATAAAAAGGGACCCACATTTATTCAATAATACGTAGTGGTATCAATATTTCTTTGAGCATACACAGGCCATATTATATCAGGTATTTGACATGTAATTGTATGATGTTATTACTCCCCTTTTATGCGCTTCCCCTTAAACATTTTATCTGGCTAGCTCACATACCTGTGCAAACTACTAATTCATCATAATGACAGATGAATCCCATCTTACGCTCTAAAGATACAGCCTTTCCCCAGTAAACCAGCACAAAGACAAACACTCACAGCGGCATGACATGAGTAATACATTATTTTAAATTTATCTTCTGTGTCAGTATTTATAATGAATGCCTAATTGGTCGGCCAAGTGGACTTCTTAATCCAAACATGTGGGAAGAGAGGTACGGCAAAAATTGTGATGACTAGGTGAGATCTGAAACCTGACAAGTAGCCCCTATCCTTCCCTGGGCAAAAGAGATGACTGTTTGTGAAGTTGTTGCTACATGTGTTTATGTTGGATTGCAGTCCAAATCTTTCCTTACTACATCTGCTTCTATGTTATTTGTCAGCAGTTCAATCTGTGGCTATCAAATGTTGCTCTCTCTACCTACGGATATGTTCTGCTGCTAAACACAGTGCACCTGACTTGTCAGAAGTCATTTTGGAAAATTAAGGAATTGTCTTGATTGACTGATTGATTTTGACAAAACAATCAAAGAAAATAGTGTCTATATCCACTTAATTAAAGTCATTCAATTGAAAATGAGCTGTGTGAAAGTAACCAACCCATCATCAGGAGTGTAGACCTAAAAAACAATAGGTGTCTGGACTTAAACTGTTTATTAGAACAGGCTTATTCTGTGTGACTGTGTGAAAGCAACACACATGCCATTATTTTATTTATAACTTTGTTAAGTGTGGTTTTGGGTCAAAATGTCACATTTTCTCAGTATAATTTTTAATTATGTTTAGATTAGGGTCCGTTTTGTGGGAACAATCTGTTGTCTCGAGTGTAGCTCATGTGATGTTACTCATGGGAAACTGATTGGAAATTCAAAGCCTGCAGCAAAGGGTCAACTAGAGTGCATTCAAGGAAATCTGGGGGAGCTTGTGGCTTGGCAAAACACAGAGGCACTACTCACACACACATACAGATAAAACTGTTAATTCACAGCGCTGTTGTAATGTGTGTGGATGTAGTGCGAGCACACTCTGGAATTCTTAGCCATGTTCCTCGGAAGCTCGAGTCAGCTTTTCCTCTCTTCCGATGGGATCACCTCTGCCAATCAGGCGATTGTAGGAAAAATTGCTGATTGGGCTAGTTAATCAGCCCCTTCACGCAACACACACGCATACACACATGCACACACAATCACATTGTTGGGTGAATCTCAGGGCAGTCTGTCTCTTACACCGCAATTTACTTCCCATCACCTGTCTCTTTCTCCCATATTCATCCCATGTCTTTTTCACGCTGCTATATGATGGTGACACATTAATAACCTGGCAAAAACATATACATTAAATACAAGTCACATAGACACGTGCACACAGAGAAAACACACATACATAGACGCAAACACATCACACTTGGATGCAGGGTATACTCGCGACTATTTGGCACAGTGCACATTAATGCTGGGTTGAGGGAAAATTTTTGTGCCATCTGTGTAGGCCTCATGCATGTTGTCTTTATGTGCATGTGTGCACATCTAAGTGATTCTATTCCCAAAGTGTAGAAGTAAAATGACAGGTGAGAGGAGAAGGAGAAAAGGTTGCTCCAGCAACAAACACAAAGTGGTGGAAGAGGTGGAAAAGAGGAATCTGAGAAAAAGCCGAGTTGATGGGGTGTGGGGTGCAGAAAGGGAAACAGGTTATGATTGGTTGGAAGAGGGCAGAAGTGGAAAGAAGGAGAGGAGTGTGGAAAGGATTGATGCAGAAAGAGAGAAATAAGAGGAGGACGAGGGAGTGACTGCAAATGGGTTGGGACTGGCAGAGGAGAGACGGGAGTATAGAGAGAGAGTAGGCAGAAGGCAGGCATCTGACAGCTCCACTACGGGGAGAGGGCCTCTTAATGACAGCTTATTCCTTCATGATTTCAATTCCTGACAGTCGACAGGTCTGCTTGTTGCATCATGGCAGCTGTATCATTACCTTCTGGCCCTGTCAATGCTCTGCATCCTGAGACTGAGATGGTGGAGGTGGAGGGTGCGTGCCATGGGGTTTGGAGGGGATGAGGAGGTGGGAAAGAGAGTTTAGACTGTGAGGTTACAGTTGGAATATTTGAGGAAGGAGGGATATTGAATATTGAAAGGTGGGATCATAAGTTATATGGTAGGTGTTGGAGTTAGGAGTAGGACTTTGAACTAGTTTGCATCCATATAAAAAGAATGTACATGAACGCTGTTTTGAGGCTGTAGCTGTTTGGTGTGTACGGTCAAGATGCAGCAAAGTTTAATCCTTTTATTTTACATCACTTCCTAACTTTTTTCTCCCTCATCCTTTTTATTCAGCTGCCTTTTTTTGCATTTTGCATTTTGCCGGTGATACTAGCTGCTACCAGTAGAGAATTTTTCTTCCAAAATTTTCTGTATTCTGCTGCAGTCCTGTAAAACCTAATTTCCCTTTCAGTATATCTGAATGCTAGTAACTTTTGTCAGCCACAGAGTTTCAATTTATGTTTTTGTCAGATTGTCAGAAGTCTTCAGCATGAGAAAATAGTTTATGAATTTAAACTCCTTCTCATTGCTTTTTAGATCATTTACATATGAATTAATACATTTACAATACCAAGTCTCTCAACTCTCCAGTTTGTTAGCTGCGTATACATGCGCGCACACAGCTCCACATGAACCACGAGCATTATGCAAGGTCTTCACGAACGACTCAATTTAATTTGAAAGTTGCTCATACAAAACAGATCTATAGCCGCTGTCGCCCCCCCTTCCTTGTCTCCATCTCACTCTTGCTCGCTCACTAACTCTCTTGATAGTGAGTCAGGCTCGACACTGGAGATTCTCTGGAAAGAAAGAGGGGGTGTGGTGTTTTCGAAAGTGTGTCAAAAGCCTAGGGGTTTGTATCTGCCCAGAATTTCAATGGGAGGCTGAAAGGGGGCAGCGAGGCAGACACACTCAAACACAGGAATCCTCTTCTAATTTCTGTCATGACCCCACCCCCCTCTCTTTTTTTCTTTTTTTTTTGCTGGATGATGTCTTCTTCAGAATTGGCTGCGCACTCTCACACTCTATCATCTGTCTGGGTTGTGTCATGGCCTCATGTGTTAAGAGGATATCTCTCTGTCTCTTGTCTCTGCAGTCACCATTCTTCTTCCTCCTCTCTCATTAGTTCTTCTAATTCCCCCTAAGCTGTGAGTTAACTTGTTTGTGTGTGTGTAGCTCAGTGATAACATTGTATGTATAGTGTGTGCACAGTCTATCTTGGGGCATCAAGTGGTTACAGAGGCCAGACAGGTATCTATCCAGCTAGCCAGCCTTAGCCAGAGGATAGTTTGTGTGTGTGTGTGTGTGTGTGTGTGTGTGTGTGTGTGTGTGTGTGTGTGTGTGTGTGTGTGTGTGTGTGAGGTCAAAAGATGCTCCGCCTTGCTATGGCCTTGTAATAGTTGCCCTGCAAGCAACACACACACACACACACACACCTCCAGGTGGGAAGGTCCCAGCGCATCCCGCAGCTCAGATCAATGCACTTGACACCTTCAAAGGCGGGTGTGGGGCCTGGACTTGCTCTGGGGTTAAACCTCTTTTAAATAGCCTCCCGCGGGAAGGCAGCTGTCAATAACCCACCATAATTACCGGGGCCTGGCCCGCCAAGGGCTCGGCTGCACGGGCCAAATTAAAAATTGATCAGAGGGAGAGAAAACATTATTTTGTGGTGGTATTCCCTGTCCTAACAGCACTGCTGCTGCCGTATGTGAAATTTCATCAATTGACGTCCAAGCTAGATATCTAGAGACCTATTTATCTATCTATCTGCTCCCCCTTTCGTCCAGATGAACAATGGAGCGGTGTCCCTGTTGTAAAAAAAAAAAAAAATTATTTGCATATTAAGTGCCTTGCAGTGTGCATGTATGTGTGTGTGAGTTGCATGCGAGTGTGTGTTTGTGCACGGTGGATGAGCATGCAGCTGATTGTTATGTGCTCCAGGTAATCGTACATCATCCTGTATCTGTGTAGTGTGTGCACACCTTGTAGCAGTATATTGATTGTGGTCTCATTGAGTTTCTCTTGGCGGGGAGCCTATATTTGTTAGTCAGAGAATGATACAAAGAAGATATGTTCATCCTCAGGCTTCCTCTAGGAAAACACACCCACCGTTGTTTCACAAGACACTGATGAATGAGAATGACAGTTTACAGTGGGTTTAAGGTCATTTATAAACATGCACCGTAGGTAAAAGATCATATCAATGTTTTGTTTGAATCATTAGCGTAGGACATGCTCTTTGGGTTGTATTAAGATGTGAGAAACCCTCCTTAAAATAAATTTTCATGTGGGAGTTACTATTTTCTATAACTGGCATTGGTAATTTGCACCCAAAGTAAATCTGCTAAATAGCTAATTCACACACGTGTGTGACATTATGACATTTAACTTTTGGGCTAAGAGCAAGAATTCAAGGAACAACTGTAAATGTTTTGGACTTAATAAGTGTTGATTGGCCTCTATAAACACAGGAAGTGTTAATTTGAACACTTTCAGCGTTAAAGTAAATTAACTGTGGTAATTTTACTGTGCAGAGATCACTTATTTTGTATTTAGTACCTCAGGATTTGCACACATAGCACATGCAAATTGTATTAGAGGATTTCTCGTCTAAGCATAATCCAATTTGAATAGTGTGACTTTAAACCTAGCACTTTAGATCAGTCATTGTGAGAGCTGCAAAACCCCCCCGTGCCATAAAAGCCGGGGCAGGGATGTGTCGGGATTGTGTCCACTTTCTGTTGCTTCCCTTTAAATTAAAAGAAATGTCATTATTCCACAATAAGTTGAACTCAAAGAAATGCTGCTAATAGATAGGATGAAATTCTTAGCTTTAAGGCATGTGTTGTGTTGCAATGTTGTCTTTTGCAAACAGAGCAATTTCAGCAGAAACTGAATATGTACAGATGTTAGATATAGACCGAAGAAATCCATAACTTGGATGACATGAGAGCGTTATTCATAAAGGCACTCTCATGCTGCCGAGGTTCTCTTATGGTATGAGCTTAGAAAGAAAAAGAAAGAAATGCGAAAAAAAAATTGGTTATCAAATTGTAAACATTATTTGTAGGTATTCATTAACCTATGTTTGATAGTTGACAATTTTTTTTCTCTTGAAATGAAATTATATTATCAAAAAGGCTTTGTCTCAGTGTGTACGTGCATGATTGAGTGTGTTTATGTCTGTGTGCGCGTGAGGTGGGTAGTAGGTCATTTGCAGCTTCAGGCTGTGTATGTGTGTCCCAATGGGAAGGTCTTGTTTAGTCTCTCTTCCAGAGGCCCCCAGGCAGTGTGTGGTGGATACCTCTTCACTCTCTCACAGGGAACACTCTTCTACTGCCAGTGCAAACATATTCGTGTACTCTGGAAGTCACAAACACACCGAAAAATTCTCCACATTCACAGCTGGAACGTAGCACCTTTTTAAATCCATATGTGGTTGTATCAATTAATATTGCATGTACTCACCCATGTACACATACATACATTTAAAGGCTGTTTCACCCTCTTGTTTATTTTACATTAGGTTTGCAGAGGTTAAACGTGCTCCGCTGTGTACTTTAAAGGCAGAAATCGAGCTTTGAGAGGAGCCAGTGTTGTGCTGATAGTTCTCACTACGCTGCACACACTTACAGAACACTCAAACAGTCATATAAACACATATTCAGACTGAGATTCAGGCTCACTGAGAATCTCTCAGAATCAAAGCTGAAACTTGCTCTAAGCTCACAAGTGCCTGTGTCATGCTCCTCGACAGTCGGCACCATATTTTGATCAATGAAGGCAAACTTAGTGTTTAAGTAGGGGTTTCCAGGGTTCGGTGGGGTACTTGAGGGCTAGAGGCAAAGTCTTTTTGTTTCTAGTTATTGCTGACTCTGTGGTTAGGAATAAAGTAGATGCTGCAGGAGGGCTTTTGTAGATTGTTGCAAGTGGTGAGAAATATCTTTTATTGAGTTGCTTTTTTAAAATGTATTTTTCCACGTTTACTTTTTTTGTCACATTTTGTCTTTTGATAATCTTAGACTAGAGAGACAGAAAAGAGAGGATGCAGAAAATGGTTCAACTAGTTGCGTACTGGTACATGCACCACTTAATTATCTGCTATCCCTTTAGTTGAGCGTTACAATAAACACAGAGTGTTGTGCATTAAATCTACCAGTTTCCCCCCCCCCAAATTTTTTACACGAATATTCATGTAAGAGTGTGGTTTTGTCTTTGCTTAGCTGTGTGTGTGTTAATGCCGTGCAGCTGCCTGCGCTTGCCTGATGCTGGACGGGGCCAGACATCAAAGATGAAATCTGTATTTAAAGGTTTATCTTTTGAGACTGATATATTTCTACATGTGAAATGTGCATTTCAGTACATCAGATCATGGCAGTGATGGTGTCTGAGTGTTTCAAGAGATATGTGCTAAAGAAGAAAGACAGGCAATGACGAGAGACGGCAACAGCGATCAGATTTGTCTGCAGCTCTTTTGTCTTCTGCAGCTCAGTGGGTTAGTGGAGGACAGAAGTTTTTGCCACATCTCTGGTCCTCATACTTAGTGAATCAACATGTATCATGGCATTAAAATGTACAAAATACATGTCTAAGGAATCACGTGTTTGTAGTTATCCGTGTCACTTTTGGAATTAGTCAGAGACACATTTGATCTGGTGTGAAAATGCAGTGCATTTTCATTCATAAAGGCGCTACAGACAGAGAGCAATACAGACACGCGAGCATCACCAGCAGACTGCTCACATTGTAGCTTACTTTTCAAAATGCGTTGTCAGCTTGCTCAAGGATAAGAAACGAGGTAGATGGGGTATTTACTGTCACTTTCTATATAACCATTATGCAAGAAACTGACATGTGTGGCAGTGTGTTTTTTGAAAAGCAAAGATAAGTCAAATTTCACTATAAATACTGAAGTGGCGTGTCAAAGTCAGGTGAGATGATCTAGGTACTTCAGATTTAATCGGGTTTTCAATGTGAGAGTCTTGTTAATGTCAGGTATGAGGCACTCATCTCTGTATGAAAGTTCCTCTTTGGCTTTCTGTTATGTGTAATGCTACAAAATGGTGAGATCATGATCTGAATTTGAGCGCACAACAACATGCAACACATGTTTCAGTTTGTTAGAATTTGTTCCTTGCTTTACGGTGGAACTTGTCAACATTTTCATCTGAATTGGCACCAACTTGTGTGTTTGGTCTGGCTCCCTCCCCTTTATCTAGTAATATGGTCCTTGTAGTAGGTGTTATTATCCCACCGTATGTTGACAGCCTATCTCTTAACCCTCTTAGGAGCACACTATGCTACGCTTGGCTGACTTGTTTGCACTAATGTCAAGTTTTAGCGGTTAGCAGGCGGTTACCATATGCTACTGTGCTGCTGTCGCCCCCGATGTCAGTCAAACGAATGTCAACCTAAGCTCACAACACAGTACACAACAGCATGCACTCAGAAACACAGTGACAGAGTACACACACACACACACACACACACACACACACATACACAAAGTCATACACACATATACCCATACTGTAGGCAAGTCAAATGCAGACATTGAAAAAGGAATAAAAGACCACATCCTGTTGGGATGCTATGAGAGGACAGTGGAGCTTGTTTCCAGGAAAACCCTGGTGTCTTGCTCTTTATCAACTGACTGAAGGAAGCAAAAGCATCTGCAGTGATCCTTACTTGTAAACACAGATCCATATTACACATAAGTAAGCATTAGATACACTCTTGGTTTAAAGTCTAAAAATGTATCATTTTGTTAGCGAGAGTTGTTTGGACTAATCTGAAATCCTCTAATGTGTGTACTGTGTGATTTGTAGTGCCAACTCTGTTTTTAGCAGCACAAGTCTGCATCTTTTAGGCACAGTTTTTGTAGCCAGTGATTGATATACAGGATTGTACAAAAGTCTTGAGCCATCCCTCATTTTTTTAAAATGTGCTTTATATGCTTTCAAGCAGCCAGACTTTCTTACTTTTTAAAGAGACTTGAACAATAGTTCTCCAGATTTTGGTCTGTCAGAGTTTTTCTTTGGACGTTTTGGCATTCTGGGATTTTTTTATTTTTGTTTTTGTGTGTTTGTGTGTGTGATTTTACCAGTTAGCACTGAGCTATGACTCCAGAGATGAACCAGTGTTGCATCTACAGAAAAAAAAAAATTAGCAAAGATCCAATTTTAAATTTTGTCTTGACAAAAATGAATTTTTCCCTGATTTCTTTAGTTGAATCTAAAAAATCCTGCCAAAAATAACACAGCTTGACTTTTACACCAACAAGATGATTCCAGATACCTATTAGCTGAAAGCTTGGTTTATCATGACATGGTGTGCAGTGTCCATAAAACAATTGAGGAAAATGGACAAGTGGATTAAAGAAGAAGTGACAAGCATCCAAAAATCCAAATTGTTTATGGTATATAGGATATGTGGAGAGGAGGGAGGTCCAACAGTGAGTGTCTATAATCATCTTTAAAACATGGTGGAGGCTCTGTCATAGTTTGGGATGCATTTCACCCAGTGGTGTTGGGGATCTTGTCAAACTAGATGGAATTTTGAATACAGACTCTATATAACTCTATAGAGTTATATAGACTCTATAAGATTTTGATCCAGAATTAAAACTTCTGGAAAGTGTCTGATTGGCAGGTTCATTTTTCAGCATTACAGCGATCCCAGACACACTGCAGTATCATGCAATAAAAGCATATCTGGATAGAAAAACACACAATGGAGCACTCTCAGTCATAAATTCCCTGAACATTAATGAACCAGTATGGGATCCAAAGAAGAGCTTTGACTGTCCTTCGGGAAGTCTGGAGAACTATTCCAGAAGACTACTTAAATAAATTACAAGGAAGGTTGTCTAAGAGAGTTTAGGCTGTGTTGAAGAATAAAGGTTGTCATGCTTAAATCTTTTCCTTATGCACTTTCTATTTGTTTGCATCTTTCACTAAACCACTGCATCTATTTCCCATTTTTCTAGAAAAATATGGAGAAATGAGGAGTGCCCAAAGACTTCTGCACAGTCCTATGTGTCTATCATAATTCATATCTGAATGATTAGGACACTTGGAATAATTTTTACCTATCAGGGCACCCTGCTGATTATATCGGTTAGCTGAACCCACCTGCAATATTAGATGTATTTTATACTTCTATTGATATACCTCAGCTCTTTTTTGTTCAAAATTAAATTAACAGTATTGCCAGCTGGGGGCAATTTTGGATTACTATATAACTTAATGGCTGAAAACCCTGGAATTAAGTCTGATCTTTTCACAGAGGTCCATAAAATATGCCTTCTATGCACAAATCCACTGTGTGTTAAGTGTCACTGATGTCTCCACCTAAACTAAGATCTGCTGTAAGGGACCAGACTATGAAACAGAAATATTTAGTCTCGAGGACAGCTGCCCCCTGCTTGCAACTTGAACTTCACACATTATTGAAAGTGTACCTTCCCCGGTTGTTCAGCAATCCCTTCTTGCTTCCTCTCCCATCTGTCCAAGTTAGATGTTGGTGGCAGTTTTTTAATGTTAACAGAGTTGTGTTTTGCTCAGTGTTCAGAGTAGCAACAGCCCTGCAGCTCTCTGTTCATATTGACCTTCTTCACACTCGCCCTTTCTCTTTTCCCTCATGAGTTTTTCTCCCTCTTTCATTTCTTTCTTTGCTTTCTAAGGTTCTTATTTCCTGGTCACCTCTCAGGCTGCCTATGTGGCTGTTTAATCCAAACTGCAAAAAGTAGCCTTTGGAGTCAGTCTCTTTGGCCTTTGACAGATCAGGATGGCAGTGTGTGACCATGGAGGATTGGGCTGTTTCTGCATTCAGCTTGGTGTTCCACTCTCGTTTCCTGCATCTGCCTTCTCTCGCCGTCTCTCTGCTCCTCCATTTTTCTTGCTTGCTGTCTGACTTAAAACATTCGTTAAACTGCTGAGCACCAGCAACGATGGACAGTGATAAAGAAATAACATTATAGTAACAGTAACATGACATGGTGCTGTACAACCCCAGGGAATGACAAGAGAAAAAGGCGCCATAATCCATTTTAATTTGAGTGATATCATTGTACTGAGGGAGAGAAAGAGCAAGAGAGTGAGAAGCAGTTATTAGCAGAGCGGAGAGCGAGAGAGTGATTAGCAGAGTGAGGGAGACAGGGATGGAGCAAAGGGGGGAGAGGGAGAGAAGTGAGATGTCTCAGGCCAGAGACTGCACTCTAGCTGACTGCAGTGTCTTGTGGTGACCTAGTTGCAACCTCTTTGAAGTCCACAGGCTGATCTCGCTCTATAGGCTGCAGAGGAGATCTGCTGCACACGGCTTTATTAGACCGGGATAGAAAAAAAGAGCAAGAGGTGATTTAAATTCCCGGGATCCTGAGGTTGCTCTAAACCTCTTTAACCCCAGATATATATACACATGTCTTGGTTATGCATGCTCTATTGTACTTGTGTTATCTGTCATTTCATGTTTTAGAATATGCCTTTGGCTCTGACTGTTAAGTAGAGCCTGACCAATGCTGTTTACCTATTTTAAGGGTGTGGAAAAAATTATGTTGCACATGTTGCCAATTGTTTTCATTCATATACAGTAGATAACTACAGTGTGTTCATTATAGTGAAAAGGGTCAAATTAAGGGGTCATTGTTTTTAACTTTCCAGCAATATTGCCCTGCTACGTGTTGCAGAAAGAGACGATCATTTTGCTAGAGTGGAGTCGGAGCTTCTCTGGTGGACAAACTAGCAGATAATCTCTATATGTGATGACCTATTTTATGAAGAAATATCGGCTCATATTGGATTACATGTGTCAGTGATAGGTCAGTATAAACAGATGTGTGCTTCTGGACAGTCTGAAGTTCTGTGCTGTGTGTTTCTGTGTGTGTGTCTATGTGCATGCATAGCAGATACTCCTGCTCTCTGGAAAGTGTAGCTGTAATTTCAGGCCAAATGCAGCCGTTATCCTTTAGCCCACCACATTAGGAGACAGTGGTGCATTGTCAGGAGAGCTGACCTAGAATAGTCCAATCACTCTACATTCAGCCCCCTGCTTGCCCTCTCCTGTGATCACCACGCTGCCAGTGCTGCAGTCTATACTATGTGTGTATGTACTGTATGTGTGTGAGTGTGTGTGACCCAATTCAGTCACTGGTGTTGCCAGGCTTGCCCCCGGTGAGGGCATGGATGTTAGGGCACAAAACCTTCAGATGTGTGTTCTGTTCAGTCAGAGCTGTAGATTTCTTATGTTGTCATCTGTGGTTGTAGAAATGAGGCAAAACTAATGCTCGACTCCCACTGCTGCCCGTAAATTTCCATTAACTGTGTGTATGCCTGTGATTGTATCCATTCACTACAGTATGTGTCTAGCAAGAGACAGAGCGTGTACACACAGGTGTGTATGTGTGTGTTTGAATATGCCAGTGAGGGATAGGGAGTTCATGGACACATGCTCGCTCACACTCTATGACTTGGCCGCTCAGTGAACTCTCTCAATTATCTTGAGCCTTTCTCCTGCACCCCTCCATCTCTCCATCCCCGTATCTTCCCACCTGCTCCCCATTGAGAGTCTGTATGTGCAGACACACTCTGCTGGGGGCATGCTTAACCTTTTTTCCTGCTGCAAAACACAAGGAGACAGAGACACACGTGCTCTTCTTCAAGTTGGGCTTCAATTAAAAAATCCACTTCACTTTTTTCCCCCCTTCCTTTCTCCTTTCCTTTTTTTCTTTCATTCCCTTCCTCTGCCTTCTTTTTGAAGTTAGCCTGGGGCCTCACAGAGCCTCATCAACCCTTTGCCTTGGCTAGATTGCATACAGGTACCCTCTGTGGCTATTTCAAATGACTTAATTAGCTTCTGAGTGCAGCGGGCTGGTAGAAGACTTCTCTCTCTCCCTGTTCCTCCGTCTCTCTATCTCTGTCTCTGTCTCTCTCTTTCTCTGAAGACAGAGAGAGAGAAAATGATTGAGCCCATATGACACATTTAGTGCCTTGCCGTGTGGTTTCACTTTCTAGGTCATGCTCTGTAAAGCTGGCTGCCTGTTACCTTTTAGAATAAGACAACACACACTGGTGCATGCATTTAGGCACACACACTCAGACGTGCCTCATTCTAGATTAGCTTTGATTGAGTTTTTCTTTAGGCTCCATCCAAACACTATCCTTTGTAATTGATCTCCGTTTCAGTTATGCAATATTTATGAATCCCGTAGCCAAACGGCATGTGAGCCAGATGAGTAGAAATTTGGTGGCTTTTTGCTTAGCTCATTTGGCATATGTTTGTTTGTTTTGGCGGCTCAGACATAATCCAACACTGTTTTGTTGTGTTGAGTCCCTAGGCGTGAATTCCCATACACCTCAGTGATCAAGGTGTGTGTTTCCTCCTCAGTTTTTGCTGTGCCTGTGTGTTTTTTAAAATCAGTGACAGCAGCGTCGAGGGCATGCCCCACTGCATAAAAAAAAAAGAAAATCCACATCCATCTCAGTCCCGATGTACCGACACACACACATAAACAAAGTGGCATATCTTATCAGCTTTTTCCTTGGGATACGCAGGAAAAAGAAGCCTGTTGGATCTTGCCGTCTTTGTCATCTTCTGCCACATGGCTTTAAATCTGAGTCCCTCAGACTGTATGTAGGTAAAAGTCTCGTGGAATGTCATTTTCATGAAGAATCACAAACAGTATCAGAAGTTTGACAATGCTTCTTTTTGCATTGTCAAGGTCTTCTTGTGGGGTTGTATCTCCATAATACTTTATTTAATGAAGTGCCTGATGAAAAAATATGACCACAAGGATGTGAACAGTGATGGTCATCAATGACTAAATGAGTTCTCTCACCCCTTAGGGTGGGAACAAGATCTCAAGGGGCTTAAGAGAGCAATGTGCCTGTTAACTTCTGGCCTTCTGGTCTAGCAATAGTTTGCTGGCTAGCTTCAGGCATGTGCTAAAAACCTGGGCCTGCTAAATTAAGTTTGGCTGTGTGCACAGCCTGTGGCATCGCACACATGCACACATAAGAGCAAGCCGCTTGAAGTCAGGCATTCACCCATACTAGACACACACACATGCACACACACACACAGACACACACATTCATCCTCCCATTACCCAGTCTTAATTGGCTACCTTCCGTCTTTCTCTCTTCCTCTCTTTCTCTCTCTTGGATAGGCCTACAGGCCTGTTGGTACGCTGGCACACAGCAGCACAGTTTGGGCATACCAGCAGGTCTGGGGGCAAGGAAGAAATTGGAAAGAGAGAAGCAATACAGATGGGTGTTAGGATGAGGTTCAGAGCACAACTAGTAGATGAGAGACAGTAAATTGTAGCTGTTCCTCAACACAGAGTTGTATTTCACACAAAATATTTTCATTGTATTAGAAAATACTACATTATTTTCACCAGCGTATATTCACTTGAAGCTGCTCATAAAGTAGAGTAGGAGATGCCTTGCTCCTTTCCACTAGTTGAAGAGTTGTCATGTGCTGTCAGCCAGCTTGTTCTCCATGTGCCTGTCACTGCTCTGGATAGGAGCTCTGGGTCCCAGCATCCTGCCAATTGGTGAACTGTGTGTGATTGTGTGGGAGGCTGTGTGTGTGTATGCGTGCGCGTTGCCCTCAGAGCACTTTGTTGATTCTACTCTGCAGTGTCAGTGACACATTGAGCGGGTTCGGTGGGAGTCCCCTGGTTTCCCTCGTGCTGTGTTTACTCCATCTGTTTACTCCCCAAAAACACTCTCAAATCTGTTATCCGCCTCTCTCTCTTTTTCTCTATTTTTCACTCTCTGTCGATCTCTCTTATTTACTCCTGACTTCTCTTGACTTGTCGTTTCAAATCAGTAGTTGTGTGGTAGTCAGGTGGTGTGCCTGTCGACAGCCAGCACTCGTCTCTTCCTCAGCAGGAGACAGGATTGAGTTTCTCTCTCAGCCATCCAGCCAGCCATCTTTTTTTTCCTGAAAATCCAGAGCACATTCCTTTCTTGGTTGGATATTCCATAATTTCAGTGCTCTTGATTAAGAGGATAGTTGAATAAAAAGCCTAGGATTACACACACATAGCTTTCTGCTATTACTTTTAATCAGTTTCTGTGCTATACTTTGTATCATTAATATGCAACCGGTGTAGTCTTCAATAACGTATAAACCCCCCAAAAACGAAAAGTGTTTGAATCTGATCGTATTATTGCTGAGGTATTGATTGACAAAATGATTTTAAAGAGTACAGTATAG
Organism: Oreochromis niloticus; assembly: GCF_001858045.2. NCBI lineage: Eukaryota > Metazoa > Chordata > Actinopteri > Cichliformes > Cichlidae > Oreochromis > Oreochromis niloticus. The sequence goes on from NC_031977.2 coordinate 14,944,702, forward strand.
TAGTATACTTTTAAAGATTCATCATCATCATCATCGTCAAAGTCTCGCTTGGACGACTGACGACTCGCTTGGAATTCAGGTCAAATAAAATGTGTCTTAAAATTATGAAGCAAGCATTGGCTTGTCTTTTTCGTACCGCATTGCCTCTGATACAACTTTAGTATACTAATGTGCTCATTATGCAGTCCGTAGCATGGATTCATAATGCCAGTCCAGAGTCTGTGTATGATGTGTAAAATAATAGTTTACATACTCAATTCCAAGGGCAGCACCAAGGGCTCATGAATGAGAGATAAAAAGAAGTGAAAGCAGGAAGAAAAGAGAGGTGTCTCTCTTTTTTTTTCTCATCCCGGTGACCAGCTAATTAGCTACACTGCTGATCTTCAGCTGCAGGGACAGAGTTCAATAGTTCATCTAACTACCACTGAGCTACAATGGTTGTAAACCTGGATTACCTGCTTTACCAGCTACCAACCTCAGTATTACAAGTAGATGTCTTGTTCAGCAACCTGGACATGAAATGAGTCCAAACAGCTGGCCGGGTGGATTTACTTGAAAGCTGTTGTTTGGAAAAGAGGCACGCTTACTCCATAATCTCTGCAATCACAAGTTTGAAATGCCTGGACTCTGAGAAGCAAGTATTCACAGGAATACAACCAAGGATTTGTTAAGGGAGTCAGATATAAGATTACTGTCATTTAAAATGAGGTATTTTAAAGCTTTGTCCTAGATGTGTCGATATGGCTGTAAAAGATGAAAAGCTATTGATGATATGGACCATCAGCAACTGTCAATCAGTTTTCCTGGTTAGAAACTGAAGCACAGGAAAGAGGCTTTTGCTTTGATATTTCAAGCATAGCCATTGGTTTGAATTGGACATCTATCAATTTCTTATTTATACATTTACTTTATTTTAAAACATGGAGCATGCTCCAAAAAGAGAAAGTTGAGAAATATAATAAGTGGCATATCCTCCTGAGAACTGAGGAAAAAAGAACCTTCATTGAACTTTTTTTATGAATTCCTGCCTCTGTAGCTAAAAAAAGCCACCCGAACACATTAGATATCAATGGAAAGCCCAGGATGTCCTCTATTTAGTACATCAGGACTTAGCAAAAGATATAGACCAAAAACAAATGTCCATTACAGAGGACATAAATGAATAGGCAGGTTCTTACTTCGTACAGTAGCAGTTGTTAAGCAATGCAGAACCCTAAAAGCAGTGAACTACACACAGAACAAAAACCTGATGTTCTCCTGATCTCACCTGTGAATCACATAGAGGAGTAAGGATTACAGAACAATACTTCTACTATTTAAGCAGAAGTCTAACAGCAGAAATTGCACATGCACGCATGCACACCTACACCCTGTGTTCTCATACTCTCACATCTTTATCTAAGCTTCAAATAGTGCATATTGTTGACCAATGTGTGAAGAACAAGCAATACTGGAAATATTTTCACAAGCAAAGGCTTGTGAAAGACAGCAAGACAGAGTAAGATGAAGAGACTGACTACATCAGAATAGCATATAATAGGAGACAACATATTAAAATTTCATTCCTCTTTCTTTGCCCATTTTTTCCGTCGCCCTCTCATCAGATTAAAGAAAAATGGTAAATGGCCTGCATTTGTATAGCGCTTTACTCCCTAAGGACCCCAAAGCACTTTACACTACATTCAGTCATTCACCCATTCACACACAGGCAATGGCAAGCTACATTGTAGCCACAGCTGCCCTGGGGCGCACTGACAGAGGCGAGGCTGCCGGACACTGGCGCCACCGGGCCCTCTGACCACCACCAGTAGGCAAACATGGGGTTAGTATCTTGCCCAAGGATATTTGGCATGTAGCCAGGAGGCAGCCTGGGATCGAACCACCGACCTTCTGATTAGTGGCTGACCTGCTCTGCCACCTGAGCTACAGCCACCCCTTATTATCATCCTATTAGTCTGATAATAAGGGTGTAGTGCAGCTCACTGAATGCAACATTGCAAACTGTGAGCCTTTGTGAATTTTACACTTGGGGGAAAAAATTTCGCTGAAAAATGCTCTTCTTATTAACTGTTGCCTTCAATCTAATGCGTTAGTTTATTTGGCTTTTTTCCTCTTGGTGTTACCTTTTTTATTGGTGTAAGAGACTTTCCTGGACTAATCTGGTTGTGTGCCAGTTGTACCAGCGCTCGCTTCCTGTCGCTGGCAAAGACGAGTATAGCAAAGGGTCGAATTATGCTAATGAAGTTGTCAGAGGCGTGTAGCATCAAGGCTGATGGGAGGGCCTGCCAAGCAGCCAATAGTGAGGCTGAGACTGTGATCAGCCGAGCATGATGGGAGACCACCCTGCACAGCGAGTACTGAGGCCCGGCACAGCCCCTAGATCAAAGAGCTGTCCCTCTAATACACCAGCAGTTAGAGCGATACTGCCGCTTAACACACAGACACACACACATCTCACAGACACACATAAATAACACCTGGATGCACGCAACAAGAACAAATACAGTTGAAGACATTCCTGTCTGAACCAAAGTGCACACATACACGACCAGAAAAATGTGGAACTACATACTTGAATACATACAAAAAAATCTTAACTCAAAAATAACTCTTGCACAGTAAGAATTTAAATTGAAAATGTAAAAAAAGGTCCTAATTTTGTGCAGATATTTGTAGCTTTTTATTAACTTCTGCAGCCGCTTTCTCACTCCCTACGAACAGTTCTGTTTCCCCTTTCGAAGACCGTCTCTACTTTTTCTTCATCCATGTCATGTCTTTCTCTTTTTGGCCCTTCTTTAGTTAAGATATCTCATTAATAACCACTTCTCTTGCCTGCCTCCTGTTAGCCTCCAGTGTTAGCTTGCTGCTCGTTCTCTCGCCCCGCCGCCTCTCTGTCTTTCCTCCCTTTCCACTCCTCTGCTCTCTCCTCTGCCCAGGGTTCTTGTTTGAAATTCAAGAGTGGTGCAGTGAGACTGCAATAACCTACATACAGATCTTTCTTGCTCATTCTTATTTTCTCTGTCTTCTTTCCTTCTCATTTGCTTACTAATGCCATTCACAGATGCAGTATTTTTGAAATGAATATGACTGAGGGAATAATCTGTGTGCATATAAGATATTTAATATAATTAATATTTTTTTGTCCTTCGTCCTCATGTACAAACTACTCTGACAGTCTGACAGACTCTTTTATTTTCACCGTTCCGTCCTTTATGTTTGTTACTGCTATGGGAAGACATTGGAAGGATTGTGTGTGTGTGTGTGTGTGTTTTTGTGTGGGTTGGTGGGTGTCATAATATCATAATAATTCTTTATTTACTGTTGTTTCATTTAAAGTGCTGATGCATCCTACCTCCACCTTACCTTAGGTCTCAGTCCACACCCTCTTCCTGTGCTTCTCTGTAGCTTTGCGAGTGCCTGCACGCATGCACACATGCAAGTGTGGGATGGTGGAGATGCAACTCATGTCCTGCTGACTTCTTGGTGAACTTCTCTTATGCAGATTAAAATAAATACTGGAAGAGGAGGAGGCCAGATGAGAAGAACAAAGTGTGTGTGTGCATGCTTGTGTGTGTGTATGTGAGAATTCAGAAACAGGTGGTGGTGTCTGTGCGTTTGTTAGAGAGATGGGTGTGTACGCAAGTGTATGAATGCGCAGACAGTATGTGCTTGTGTGGTGCGTGCGTGTGTGTAGCTTTTGTGAACTTTCTCATGCTTTCACTTGTGTATGGAAGTGGCATATGCTGGCAGTGGGTGGCAGTGCAGGAAAAGCAAGCTGGCTTGCTGGTGGGGAACCTTAGTCAGAGCATTCAGAAAAAAAAAACTCCTCCTTATGCTGTGCGTGGAAAACAGTTATGCACGTTCCCCCACCACCTCCCAAGAAAAGGGTGACTTTTTCTTTTTAAAGAACTTCAGTTGCCTTTTATTGCTCGTTTTTTGTTCTGTATTTGTCACCTTTTGCTGGTGATTCTTACTTTTCTTACTTTCTTACTCATTGAATTTTTTTTATTAACAATGTTATGAGCTTTTTTGACATATACACATTTTGAAACTCAGTAGCTTCCTGATTTCTGCTCTAAATTGGTGCGCTAATCCTGCCTTTTCCCATGCTCATATTTGTCTGTTTAATGCACACGAATTAATAATACATGTGGTATCCCTGCAGATGTGGTGATTTTAAATATTCCTACTTAATTTTGCAGCTTGATCCTCAAAGTTAGTGAAATCAGATAATTAAAGGTTCAAAGCTTAGGGCAGTGTGCTTTTTTGTAGCCGGGGAGGTGCTGCAAAGTGAGAATGAAAGACAAATTATTACTTGGCATGGATCTACGCATAGGGTCAGAACATGGGTTTAAATGCCGCAGCGCCAACTCTCCAGTGGAGTCTTGTGTTTGTGTTAAAAAGAGAGCGAACGAGTGAGGGAGGGAGAAGGGTTATATTGATGGCACGCCGCACTTCTCTCTCTGTCCTGAATAATCATGATCCTGGGCTGATGGGATGCTTCTTCAAAAAGATGAGACTATGCATGAACTGTGGATGAACTGGAACCTGCATAT